>NC_026003.2:60551873-60667406 GCF_000442705.2 Elaeis guineensis
GACCACCATGGAATCTTGTGCACATGAATCCATATTTTGGTTCATACCCAGGTATGGCATTAAGATGTGCACGGGGTGTTCTAGATATGGTGGAGTATGTATGGAGGTTGTGAGTAGGTCAACATGAATCAATCACTCCTAATAAGAGGAGATCACATCTTGTGAATTCTCAATCCTAGATGACTCGAGAAAACTCTTTTGGCCAAAAATAGGAAGGAGATTAGAAAGAGTTTCTAATGCTTCTTTATTGGAGTCATCATTGTTAATTGAGAATCGATATGAATATATGTTTGAGTTTGACATGATTTCATACTCATGAACATATTCAGGGTGCAAGGATGATCGAAAGATTCAATTGCATGGTAATTTACCACTGAAGGATATATTTGATATTTTTATCAAATTTTATATCTTCTAGATAGTAATGATACATTGCTAGATGTCAATCTTGACTTATAAGTTTTTTATTGAATTAAAGAGTTTAATTCGATTGCCAATTAGAAAGGATTCTAATTGTTGAGCTCGGGTTAGCTCGATTGGACCTAAATCGATTAGATTGAAATCTAATCAAATTTGATCAACTTATATACAGACATACTATTGGTTAGATGTGGAACTCAATGGGTCACGCACATATAGAAATTGGCCAAGGATCCTTTTGAAAAAGACTGATTGGAATTTTGGATTCAATCAGGGTTCCGGTAAGCATGCTAGCACGTGTGGAAACCCTTATTCTTTTGGAGACCAATTTGGTCCCATCGCTTACTAATTAGCTAGCCCAATTTGATAGATATTTGGGTCAGGTCATGATACCTATAAGCAGCCCAAATTGGGGGACCACATCCCATGTTAATGCCAAATATAAAGAGTCCAAGTTGTAGTGGACTCTTGGTGTCAAACATGTTCTGCCTACAAGTGTTGGCATGGGCAGAAGAAAAAATTTATTTTTTCATAGGATTAAATTATGTGTGGTAGCTCACATCACCCTCTATTCTTTGGTCCACATATTAAGGTATGATATATATTTTTTCTAGAATTTATGGGGTAGAGAAAAAAATTAGAAAAAGAAGGATGTCTCACGCACGCGCAGAAGCGTCGCATCTCTCCATAATTTGGAGAGTCCTTATCCTAATAAAATGCTTTCAGATTGGAATTCATTTTGTGATGACATTATTCACTTAATAAGATATTTTTGATAATTTTTTTGGAATTTTTTCATACTTATCTGGAAGCCAAATGGATGCCATAAGTCGATCCTGATGCCTGCAAGTGTGGTCATCAGCACTCGTATGAAGAGGTGCGAGAATAGCATCCTTCTGTAAGAATTTATAAATATTTTTTATTTTCTAAAATCTAGATTGAATCCCCAATCCAAATGAATTTTTAAAGATTTTTCTCATTTAAAAGGGATATAAAAATATCTCTTCTTTGGTTGCATGCACCCAGACCAGGGTACTAATCGACGTATCATGGATAAGAGTCCTTCTGCTTGAAGGAACTCTTATCTCTGATAATCAGATCAGATATGCCTTTTAGATAAGGCATGTCCCTCTCTTTTGGCATCTCTCTGGTGGCTATAAATAGGCCAGGGTGCTAGGTATCCAAAAAATCTAAGAGGGGTTTTCAATTTCTCTCCTGTTGCTCTCCTTTCTTTTTTACAACCTATCTTAGTTTTAGGACAAGGCTTTGAGATTTAAGATAAAGCCTTATCTGGTCCTAACAAAGGTTGTAAGGGTTCTAAAGAAGGAGAATCAGAAGTTCAAAGGAGGTTCTAAGAGGGTGAGATCAGATTCTTGAAGAAACTTGATCGGTACGAGGCTAGTCGAGTTCTAGGGGCTAGAACTCTTGAAGCAAGGTGAAGAAGGAGCACTGTCTTTGGTTCAATTTTTGTATGGATCACCATTGGAAGGCAGACACTTGACGCCTTATGAAAATTGAGATTAATGCTATAGGTATTCTTCTTAACTTAATTTATATTTATTATACTTTGATTATTATAGTCAGGAGTTTCTGGACATTAAGGCTTTCGATGCATTGGATATTTTGAATGAAAATTTTAAATATCTAACCCTTTCACTGTGCCATCAGAACCCAACAGTGGTATCAGAGCCTATTTTGATTTATGTAATCAAAGATTAAATTATTATCTTGATTATGAACAAGCATGAGTTTTGGTTTGGCTCAAGTCGGGTCAAGGGTTGAACCCGATTGAACATCCAAACCCTTACATGTCTTAGAGATATATTTTAAATATAAAATGTATGATGTATGTATAGAATTTTTTTAGTAGCTTAGTACTCTAATTGAAATTCATCACCAGACCGTCCGGTCATAAGAGCAAGTAGGGTTTAGAGACCCTCTCTTCCTATTCAATAGGGTACTCTTATGGCGTGTAGGAGTGCCACTGTGATGTTTCAAGAAGAAGAACCGCAAAAAAAAAAAAAAAAGAGTTTTATATTCATGCATATTATTAGAACTTTATGCATATATGATATGCTTGAGATGTTTAGTTATAATCATATTATATGATTCTGCTTCTATATCTTAGAGATATGATAAGATGCCATGATTAGTTGTTATGATTATTAAGATACAACTATTATAGTGCATCATTGTGACTGATTGAATTAGGATGTGTTTGAGACCATTAAAGCTCTCATAAAAATCATATTAAGTCTAGTGTTGTGAATCAGAAGCTGATCTATTTTTTTAAATCGATTAATTAATTAGTGTCTAAGGAGTGTTTCAAGTGCGATGGCTATTTAATTGATTTCATTGCTAGTCTGATCAATTTTATTAGTGTCTAAGAAAAGCAATGGGGGGACTTCCATCAATCTTAACACTTTTTTGGCCAATTGAATTAGTTTGAATCTTGAATGAAGGTAGCTTAGTATTTTAAACACTACTAAGGGCCTTCCTTCATGCTAGATTAATGTTACATCATGAACTATGGCTAGTTTGTTGTGTTACCATAAGACTTGTCATAAGGATTGATATAACATAATCTAGTGCATAAAAGATGTTTATGGTAATTTTGGATATACTGCTCTGTTGTGCTAACACAAGGATAGTTATATTTGATTTTGACTGTATTGAAATGAAGGGTCTTACTTAACTAAAATATTATAGCTTATTGTGTTAACATAAGGCTAATAATGTTTTAGAGGCCAAGATAAAATATTGAGAATTGCATGAGATGTAATTGGAAAGAGTTTCCTATTATGAACTCATAAAGATTTATTGTGTTAACACAAGATCATTATGAAGAATTAGGATCTCAATCTCACTAAGATAAAATATATCTCGTTTATCAGAGGAGAGGGCTATGGTATTCGATAAAATAGTGGGAGACATAAGTAGTTTAAAAATCCTCATCTAGTTATGCATGTCAAACATGAATGATCTGCTTATACTATTATTTTTATGTAGATTTAAGTCTACATTATGGCTTCTTTATTTTCACCCCATGATATCATAGATAAAACTATGTTGACCGATCCAACTATGTAGATTGGTTGAGAAACTTACAAATTAGGTTTATATCAGAAAATGTTGCCCAGCTATGCAACCCAAGAGGGGAGGGTGAATTGGGTTTCTAAAAATTTTAAGCCCAACTGATTACTTATGAAGAACAAAACAAAGACTTTAATTCAATATTAATTACCTAAAGCAGGAATGCAAGATTATAATAAAGAAATAAAGTGAAGCGATAAAGCACACCACAAACACAAGGATTTATAGTGGTTCGGTGCTAACCTTGCACCACATCCACTCCCCAAGCTCCTACTTGAGAATTTCAATCCACTATACTTTGTATTCAACCCGAATACAAAACGTCGGAAACTCCGACACTAGCTATCCCAAGCTAGATCACTTTTTTTTGGGTACAAGTAAACCCAAAACACTCCGATTTCAGGTTCGGATCAACCTTTCCTTGTTTTGGAAATCCTCCAAAAATAAGAACTAAAACTCACAAAGAGTTAGAAAATTTTGAGCACAGATTAATACAATAACAGCTCCTTTAAATGAGCTAATATAACAATAAAAACTTTACTCAAATGAAGAACCCCTTTTCAAATTTTCTCAAAGTGGATGAACGCTTGAACGAATGCTTGAGAAGAGGTTGATTGTTGATTGAAGATCTCTTGAAAGCTTTGGAAGATCTCTAGATCAAGGTTGAACAATAGGCTTGAAAGATCCTCTCTTTGAAAGCTCTTGAATCTCTTTCACAATCTCTCGTATGGATTTTGGATCCTCTTTTCTTTTTCTCTTAAATTATCTCATGGATCCTCTCTCTTTTTCTTTTTGGATATTTCGTTGATCTCAGGCTTTTTCGTGCAGATTTCGGATCCTTTCTTCTATTTTTTTCTTCTTTGATTTCACGTTTGATCTGCTATTTAATCTGTAATTTCTTTCACCATTTAAAGCATTTTATGACATTAGAAGCAAGAGAAAACAATTTAGGCAGATAAAGAGCCGTTAGAGCAATTTTAGGAATCATAAAAGGAAATTAAAACGGGCAAAAAAATAGCCGTTGCTGACATTTCTCGTCGCAGGGGTCGACTCATGAGTCGACTCATGCTTCAGGGGTCGACTCATGAGTCGACCTCTATTGCAAAAACCAGAGAATGCGTTTCTGAAAATTCTTGGCTCAAATTAGCAGGGGTCGACTCATGAGTCGACTCATGCCTTGTGGGTCGACTCATGAGTCGACTCACAGGTCGTGCCAAGCCAGAAAACTAGCGTGCCAAGGAGAATTTTTGCGTGCCAATCAGCTCACAGTGCCATGAGTTGACTCATGAGTCGACTCATGCACTTCAAACCTTCATAACTTCAAAAATATAAGTCCAAACACAATGAAATTTTCACCAATAGATTTCAAATCATTTGTTCTACCAAATGGTACTATCAAATCAGGATTTTAGTGAAATTATGATTTTGCCCTTGAAGGGCATAAGGACTTTTTCATTTTAAAATTATTTGTATCCCTTCAATCTGCTTTGTAATCATCAAAATCAATCTAGGAGCAACAATCTCCCCCTTATTGATGATGACAAAACACTTGAACAAAAGCATTTATGTGAATGCATTAATTTCAAAAAAAATGCACTATAGGTGTATATGCTTGAAAAATATGATTCTTTTGGCATGTGATATAAATGGTCATATGCAAAAATAGTTTGTCCATTTTCATAAACATTTGAAAAGAGTATTAGATCATTTTGAGTTTAAGATATATCAGAGCAAGAGAGAAAAATAAATTTTTTAATATATCAGAGCAAGAAAAAAATAATTTTTACAATGTTATCCAAAAGATTTTACAATGTATCAGAGTAAATGTTATAATATAACAGAGAAAATTTCATACTGTATCAGAGCAAATTTTATAATGTATCAGAGAAAATTTCACACTGTATCAGAGCAAATTTTGTAATGTATCAGAGAAAATTTCACACTGTATCAGAGCAAATTTTGTAATGTATCAGAGAAAATTTCACACTGTATCAGAGCAAATTTGTAATGTATCAGAGCAAGTTAAAAGAAATTTTAGGGAGTATCAGAGTAAGTTAAATTTCTTAAGATGTATCAAGGTAAATTTCAAAAGATATATCAGAGCAAGTTTGAATTTTGAAATATATCAGAGCATATTTAAATTTTTAAGGTAAATCAGAGCATATGTAAAGAAGTAATTTAAAAGTTACATAATTGCATTGTACTTAGCATTGTACTTTAAATTCTTCAATTAATTTCTCATAATTTATAATTTTGCTTTTGATGGGTTGCTTTTTGTTTAATTTCTCCCCCTTTTTCTTGCTTTTTTTTTTGTTTAATTTCTCCCCCTTTTTCTTTCATAATTTAGGGTTTTGCTTTTAATGAGTTGCTTGCTTTTTGTTTAATTGTTTACTTTCTCCCCCTTTTTGACATCATCAGACATGGTTAACTTTTCCTTTTTCAGAAATATCTTTTAATTTCTCCCCTTTTAGAGTATTCACAGATGTTTGCTCCCCCTTAATATAGCAATTATCAACAGCAAACAACAACAAAGAGAAGACAATATTTCAACAAGGAGAATATATATAACCAAAATATGATCAATATCATATAGGTAAAAGATGATTCCATTAATATCATAATTGTTTCAATACATAATTCTTAAAAAATAAAATTCAACCAGCTAATTGTCAATACATGGCCCCAAGGTATAGATCCTAGAACAAGATAAGTCAATGATCGGAGTCATCAGAGATAGGGTGAGGAGATGATGGATCAGAAGTGCGTCCTCTACCCCGTCTGCCTCTGCCACGAGTGGGAGAGCGAGATGAACTGGGTGGCTGAGAACGCTGAGATGCTAAGGACTGAACAGAAAGGGTGAGTCTGATAGAATCAAGTACGTTCAGTGCTCTGAAAACAGATTGAAGTAGAGCAGTGAACTGAGTGGTAGCATGCTCACTCGATCCTCGGATCTCTTTCCTCAGTAATTCATATCCACCTTCTAGTGCTCCTCTGAGCCTGCCAGCCTCTGCAGTGAGGTCTGTGACCTCAATGATTGACTCCTGTGGTTTGGGATGGGCCAAAGCAAGGACTTGCCCCTGCAAGTCAAGAACTCTGCCAGTAAGTCTCCAGACTGTGTCCTCAAGCTGCTGGATCCTGATGGACTGATCTGATAACATCTGAAACACAGTGGAGATGTGGGGAGTAATGGTCTGATCAGAAGAGGTGGCTCCAGGTGCAAAAGAAGTACTACTCCACTGACTAGACAGCAAAGAAGCCACACGCTGAGATATATGCTCGATCTGATCGTCAGCCAGTCTGAACTCTGAATGAGGTGCTCTGCTCTCTGGCTGATACACTGGTGTGGGCATCCTAGTAAACTCTGAAGGGCCAGCCTCAGTATCAGGAATGAACTGGGTATCTGGTGAAGCTGCCCTGAAGTCATGTACAGGAGAAGATGGACCTTCTTCTTCTACTCTGCCTTCAGTTCTGTCTTCAGCTCTTATTTCAGCTCTATCCTCAGTCTTTCTTCAGAGCCCTTGATCCAACCACCAACAGTCTTTGTAATTCCCATTCGGTGCAGGCTGTGTTGGTTGAAAGTGTCCACATGTGAGAGTTTGGTAGGTGCCTCCCCCTCACAGCTAACTCCATACCTCCTAAATACTCTAGTAAGGGCCATACCATAAGGCAAGTGTGCCTTGGATCTATTCAAAGTTTCTCTCATGGCCTCTATCATAAGTGCAGGGAGGTTCAGGGGGGTCTGAGTGATGACATGAAACATGACACATACATCTCTGCTGGAAAGTAAGTCATGTCTACCACTCCTAGGAAGGAAGAGCTTTGAAACTATCTGATGCAGCACCCTCATCTCAATGGACAAAATCTTTGCTTCTAACTTGTTTAAACTTCCTGAATAAGTTTCTCCTAAGATCATTCTGATCCCCTCTTCTTTAATTGGGAGTTCCATATATGAATATCCTTCACTAGGCAACTGAAGTATTTCTCCCAATATCCTAGAATCCAAGCAGATATCAATTCTCTTTACAGTTGAAGTCACTGACCCGTTTCCATAATGTAGATTCTGGTAGAATTCTCTTACTAGGTCAACATAGGTGACTTCCTTAAGAGAGTAATAGAGTTTCCATCCTTGATTTTTAATTTTACTTGCAAAAGTAAAGCCTTCTCTCTCAAAGAACCGAAAATCTATATTTTTTCCGGTTTCTACTTTTCTATCAGAAAGAGGATTTACACTGGGGCTTATGGAGGATTGAGAGGGACCTTGAGTAGGTACTGAAACTGGAGTGGGAGCAGTTGAAGACTGAGCATGCCTTTTCTTTCGGACAACTTCTTCAGGTTCACGGATTGATTTCCTTCTTTGGGGAAGCTTCATCTTTGGAGCCATATCCACTAAAGTAGCAGACAAGAAGACTTGAATTGAGTGGAGGAGGGATCACAAGAGAGTGACGAAGGATTTTGGTGGAGAAAAAAAGTGGATTTTGGGAGTTCGGTAAAGTGCTAGGGCACGTTCCAACCGCGCCAAGCAAAGCGAGAAAGCACAGAAAATACTTTTGAAGGAGGCGATTTTTGGTGGAGAGGAGGAGGGAGAATTGCCTCAAAATTAATCCTTGGATTTGGAGCAAGAAGAGTTGGAGAAGACGGCTTTTGGAAGAAGAACGATGGGAAGATGAGTCGTCTCACAAACAGTAACCCTTATAAAAACAATGAACCCGTTGAAAGTTGGTGGGATTTACAAGTTTGCCATTGAGTCGACTCATGGGGGTCGACTCATGATGTTCAGAAAATCAGGAAAAATGTGAATAAATTCCAGAAAAATTTAAAATTTTGAGTGAAGGAATTTTGCTCAATGATAAGTTTTTAGAATGATAAATTTGAGCTTTTGTGACCAGGATAGATGTTGAAACTTGAGCTCTAATCAATTCTTTGGAAATTGAGAAATTTTAGGCAAATAGATCTAGAATTCCTAGATTTTTCCTAATTTCACAGAATCTATCCTCACTAAGGGCCTTTGTAAAGATATCAGCTAATTGATTCTCAGTGCAAACATATTCAAGAATTATATTTTTGTTTTGAACATGTTCTCTTATGAAATGATATCTTATTTCAATATGTTTGGATCTTGAATGTTGAATTGGATTTTTAGATAGATTTATGACACTTGTGTTGTCACATCTTATTGGTGTTTCATTAAGTTTGATTCCAAAGTCTTCGAGTTGTTGCTTAATCCACAAGATTTGAGCACAACAACTTCCGGCTGCAATGTATTCGGCCTCAGCCGTAGACAGTGCCACCGAATTTTGTTTCTTGCTAAACCATGAGATTAGGTTAACTCCAAGAAATTGGCAAGTTCCACTTGTGCTTTTTCTATCTAATTTACATCCAGCAAAATCAGCATCTGAATATCCTAATAAATTAATTTGTGAGTCCTTAGAGTACCATAACCCTAGAGTTTGAGTACCATTTAAGTATCTAAGGATTCTTTTAACAGCATTCAAATGAGATTCTTTAGGATTAGATTGATATCTAGCACATAAGCAAACACTAAACATTATATCAGGCCTACTTGCAGTTAAATATAATAAAGAGCCAATCATACCTCTATAGTATTTTAAGTCTACGCTTTTACCTTCATCATCCTTGTCAAGCTTACATGAGGGACTCATTGGTGTGCCAATTGGTTTGCAGTTCTCCATTCCAAATCTTTTGAGTAGTTCCTTGGTGTACTTGCTTTGGGTGATGGAGATTCTCTCTTTTGATTGTTTGATTTGGAGTCCGAGGAAGAAGGTGAGTTCTCCCATCATGCTCATCTCGAACTCCCCCTGCATAAGCTTAGCGAAGTCTTGACAAAGGGATTCATTAGTAGACCCAAAAATTATGTCATCAACATAAATTTGTATAATTAGCATATCATTTTGATTTCTTTTAATAAATAGGGTTGTATCTACATTGCCTCTTGAAAAACCATTATATAGTAGAAATTTGCTTAGCCTTTCATACCATGCTCTAGGTGCTTGTTTTAATCCATATAAAGCTTTATTTAATCTAAAGACATGATTAGGAAAAGCATGATTTTCAAATCCAGGAGGTTGTTCTACATATACTTCTTCAGAGATATATCTATTTAAAAATGCACTTTTAACATCCATTTGAAATAACTTGAAATTCATAAAGCAAGCATATGCAAGTAGAAGTCTAATAGCTTCTAATCTAGCAACAGGTGCAAAGGTTTCATCAAAATCAATTCCTTCTTCTTGATTATATCCCTTAGCAACCAGTCTTGCTTTATTTCTAATTACATTTTCATGCTCATCTAATTTGTTTCTAAAGACCCATTTTGTGCCAATTATTGAATAATCTTTAGGTCTTGATACTAAGGTCCAAACATTATTTCTTTCAAATTGATTAAGTTCCTCTTGCATAGCATTAATCCAGTTATGATCATTTTCAGCTTCTTCAAAAGTTTTAGGTTCAAGTTGAGATACAAAAGCACAATGATTAAGTACATCTCTAAGTGAAGAACGTGTTTTTACCCCATGCATAGGATCACCGATAATTAACTCCTTAGGGTGGTTGTGAACATACCTCCATTCCTTGGGTAGGTCATTTGTACCTTGAGGTTGTTCTTGAATTTCTTCACTTCTCTCATCTTGTTTATCTTCTTGATCCTTGTCTTCTGGAGTTGCTGAGTCTTTCAGAGTGATCTCCTTCATACCTTCTATTAGTGGCTCTGCATCATCAACACCCTCATTCTTCCTTGAAGGAAGATCGTTAGATTCATCAAAAACAACATGTATGGACTCCTCAACTACTAAAGTTCTTTTGTTGAAAACTCTAAATGCTTTACTAGTGGAGGAGTAACCTAAAAAGATTGCTTCATCTGATTTTGCATCAAATTTACCAAGTTTTTCTTTTCCATTATTTAATACAAAACATCGGCAACCAAAGACATGAAAATATGCAATATTTGGTTTTCTTCCTTTCCAAAGTTCATAGGGGGTTTTCTTTAAAAATTGTCTAGTTAAAGCATGATTTAAAATGTAACATGCTGTGTTAATAGCTTCCGCCCAAAAATATCTTGGAAGGTTGCTTTCACAAAGCATGGTACGGGCCATTTCTTCTAAGGTTCTGTTTTTCCTTTCAACTACCCCATTTTGTTGGGGTGTCCTAGGAGCAGAGAAGTTATGGCCAATTCCATTTTTATCACAAAAATTTTCAAAATCTTGATTTTCAAATTCAGTTCCATGATCACTTCTAATATTTTGAATTGAAAATCCTTTTTCATTAGAGACTTTTCGATGAAATTTAGTGAAAATATGAAAAGTTTCATTTTTGTGAGCCAAAAAGAAAATCCAAGTAAAACGAGAGTAATCATCTATAATTACAAAGCCATATCTTTTTCCTCCTAGACTGGTGGTTCTTGTTGGTCCAAATAAGTCCATATGTAAGAGCTCTAATGGTCTAGAAGTTGAAACAGTATTTTTGGATTTAAATGATACTCTAGTTTGTTTACCTAATTGGCATGCATACCAGATTCTATCCTTTTCAAAATTCAGTTTTGGCAAATCGAGAACTAAATCTTTCTTAATTAATTTTGAAAGAGAATGCATGCTGATATGTGCAAGTCTACGATGCCACAGCCAACTAGTCTCATTGATTTTAGCATTCAAGGATACTAGGCATTGCATGTCTAATTTGGCTAAGTCATTCAAATCTATCATATAAATATTGCCATGCCTATGTCCTATAAATTTAATGCCATCGTTAATAGGACTAGTCACAATGCAAACAGATGATTCAAAAACTACTTTATACCCTTTATCACAGAATTGACTAATGCTAAGTAAGTTATGCTTTAAACCTTTAACTAGTAAAATATTCTTAATGTATTTAGAGGGAGTGATACCAATGTTACCTATCCCGATGATCTTTCCTTTGCCATTATCTCCAAAGATGACCATCCCTCCATCCTTAGCATCAAGCGTGATGAATTATGATTCATCACCAGTCATGTGTCTCGAGCATCTACTGTCAAGATACCATTTCCTGTTTCCTTCTTGGGATGCTAGACACACCTGCAAGCAAAGGTCAAGTCTCTGTCTTAGGTACCTAAGCTTTCTTGGGTCCTTTTGGGTTAGTCAGAATGGTTCCTTTTGGAACCCATATTTTCTTTATAATTGTATTGGTAGATTTAAGCATGTGTATGATTTATGTCCTATTCTACCACATTTGAAACAAGTAATATTTGTAGACTTGTTACCTGAATAATTTACATAAATATCCTTCAGAAATTTTTGTTTCTTCAGAGGTTTATAGCCAAGTCCAGCCTTATCATATATAGCTTTCTGATTTTCAAGGATCATATTTAGTTTGTTTGAACTTAATGTGAACTTATCTATTATAGATTTCAGCTTGTTAATTTCATCTTTTAAGTTTTGATTTTCTTGACTCAAGGTGAGTTTTTCAATTGAAAGAATTTCAGCTTGTTTCACTAAGGATTGATTTTTCAATTTCAGTTCTTTGTTTTTCTTCCCTAGTTTCTTTAATTCATCAATTGAGTCATAGAAAGCTTCATGCAATTCTTTAAATGTGAATTCACTAGTGGATTCAGAAGTTACCTCATTTTCATGTGCCATCAGACACAGATTGGCTTGTTCTGTTGAGGTTTCTCATCGGAGCTTGAGTCATCACTCGCACTCCAAGTCGCCATCATTGCCTTCTTTTTGAACTTTTTGGGACCTTTTTTCAGTTGTGGACATTCGGATCTGAAATGTCCCGGCTTCTTGCACTCGTAGCATGTAAGGGGTTGATCTTTCTCTTTTTCTTTGCTTTGTTTCCCTTTTGTGAATTTTTTTCTCATCCCCTGTTTTCTTTTTCTTAGAAACTTCTTAAATTTTGGATGATGAGTGCCATCTCTTCATCCTGTTCTTCATCTTCAGATTCATCCATTTCATAATCAGGCGAAGTTGTGGATTTGAGGGCAATGGTTCTTTTCTTTTTGACTTCATCCTCTTGATGTTGCTTCATGCTCAGTTCATGAGTCATCAAGGATCCAAGAAGCTCTTCTAGAGGTAGAGTGTTCAAGTCCTTTGCTTCTTGGATGGCAGTCACCTTGGCTTCCCAAGTTCTTGGCAGTGACCTGAGAATCTTCCTTACAAGTTCACTGTTAGTATAAGATTTGCCAAGACTCTTCAAACCATTAATTATATCAGTAAAACGAGTAAACATGGCAGTTATGGACTCATCATGCTCTATTTTGAACAATTCATATTTATGTACAAGCATGTTTATTTTAGACTCTTTTACTTGATTTGTTCCCTCATGGGTTACTTCTAACCTATCTCATATTTCTTTAGCAGATGCACAAGTAGAAATGCGATTGAATTCACTAGCATCTAGTGCACAATAAAGAACATTCATGGCTTTGGCATTTAATTATGCCAATTTCTTGTCAACCTCATCCCATTCTTTCTCGAGTTTGGTTTACTCCTCACCATCTATAATCTTGGTGGGTGTGTGAGGATCATTTACTATGATACTCCACATATCATAGTCGAGTGCTTGCATGAAAATCTTCATCCGAGCTTTCCAATAGGTGTAATTAGACCCATTGAAAAGTGGAGGTCGGTTTGTTGATTGCCCCTCGGCTAGAGAAGTACCGACATGGGTTGCCATAGATCTTTGGCTCTTTGATTGTTAGATCAAAGAAGGGCTAGAGCACCGGCTCTGACACCACTTGTTGCCCAGCTATGCAACCCAAGAGGGGGGGGTGAATTGGGTTTCTAAAAATTTTAAGCCCAACTGATTACTTATGAAGAACAAAACAAAGACTTTAATTCAATATTAATTACCTAAAGCAGGAATGCAAGATTATAATAAAGAAATAAAGTGAAGCGATAAAGCACACCACAAACACAAGGATTTATAGTGGTTCGGTGCTAACCTTGCACCTACATCCACTCCCCAAGCTCCTACTTGGGAATTTCAATCCACTATACTTTGTATTCAACCCGAATACAAAACGTCGGAAACTCCGACACTAGCTATCCCAAGCTAGATCACTTGTTTCTCGGGTACAAGTAAACCCAAAACACTCCGATTTCAGGTTCGGATCAACCTTTCCTTGTTTTGGAAATCCTCCAAAAACAAGAACTAAAACTCACAAAGAGTTAGAAAATTTTGAGCATAGATTAATACAATAACAGCTCCTTTAAATGAGCTAATATAACAATAAAAACTTTACTCAAATGAAGAACCCCTTTTCAAATTTTCTCAAAGTGGATGAATGCTTGAACGAATGCTTGAGAAGAGGTTGATTGTTGATTGAAGATCTCTTGAAAGCTTTGAAAGATCTCTAGATCAAGGTTGAATAATAGGCTTGAAAGATCCTCTCTTTGAAAGCTCTTGAATCTCTTTCACAATCTCTCGTATGGATTTTGGATCCTCTTTTCTTTTTCTCTCAAATTATCTCGTGGATCCTCTCTCTTTTTCTTTTTGGATATTTCGTTGATCTCAGGCTTTTTCGTGCAGATTTCGGATCCTTTCTTCTATTTTTTTCTTCTTTGATTTCACGTTTGATCTGCTATTTAATCTGCAATTTCTTTCACCATTTAAAGCATTTTATGACATTAGAAGCAAGAGAAAACAATTTAGGCAGATAAAGAGCCGTTAGAGCAATTTTAGGAAGCATAAAAGGCAATTAAAATGGGCAAAAAAATAGCCGTTGCTGACATTTCTCGTCGCAGGGGTCGACTCATGAGTCGACTCATGCTTCAGGGGTCTACTCATGAGTCGACCTCTGTTGCAAAAACCAGAGAATGCATTTCTGGAAATTCTTGGCTCAAATTAGCAGGGGTCGACTCATGAGTCGACTCATGCCTTGTGGGTCGACTCATGAGTCGACTCACAGGTCGTGCCAAGCCAGAAAACTAGCGTGCCAAGGAGAATTTTTGCGTGCCAATCAGCTCACAGTGCCATGAGTTGATTCATGAGTCGACTCATGCACTTCAAACCTTCATAACTTCAAAAATATAAGTCCAAACACAATGAAATTTTCACCAATAGATTTCAAATCATTTGTTCTACCAAATGGTACTATCAAATCAGGATTTTAGTGAAATTATGATTTTGCCCTTGAAGAGCATAAGGACTTTTTTATTTTAAAATTATTTGTATCCCTTCAATCTGCTTTGTAATCATCAAAATCAATCTAGGAGCAACAGAAAAGAACTCTGATATTCTAAATATTTCTGACCCTAGTTTGGTCAGTAATAATGAGAAGGTAATAATGTCTGTATGGATATTATTTGTGGCAAATTTAAAAATTAGAAGTATAATTGCAAGAATAATCTTGTAAGATTGAAGCATGGTGCAAGTGTAACACCAAAAGATATGTATATGATACAGACCTATTTTTCATTGAGTGATTTAGACTCTGATATTTGGATATTGGATACCATCTGTGGATCACACATTTGTAATTTATTATAGCTATAAAATATCAAAGGTCTGATAAGAGGTGACCTCGAGCTTTATAGTGCAAGTGGAGAGTCTATTAGCACAAAAATTATGGGAACCTATATGCTTGATTTACCTTCAGATAAAACTTTAGAACTAAAAGACTGTTATTACATGCCAAAGGTCATTAGAAATATTATTTCTATACCTTTGTTGTTAAAATAAGGTTATGAAATAAGGCTAATGAAAAATGGATGCTCCATTTTTTTTAATAAATTTTATGGCAGTGGTTATATTAATAACAATCTTTTAATTCTTGCACTCAATGAAAATATTTTTTATATTAAAAGAAATATGAAAAGAAAGAGAGAAAATATGAATATCACATATCTCTGGCATTGTCGTCTTGGTCATATTAGTGAGTCAAGGATAAATAAGTTATACAAAGAAGAATTCTTTGATCCAAATGATTATAAATCATTAGGGACTTATAAATCTTGTCTCATGGGTAAGATAACCAAGACTCTATTTTCTTAATATGGAGAGAGGACAAGTGAGTTATTAGCTCTAGTACATATAGATGTATATGGACTGATAACAACTCAGGCCAGAAGAAGATACTCCTATTTTATTATCTTTACAGATGATTTATTAAGGTTCGGATATGTATATCTTATGAAATATAAATTCGAAGCTTTTGATAAGTTCAAAGAGTATCAAGGTATAGTCGAGAAATAAACTTAAAAAAGTATCAAAGTTCTTCGATTTGATCGAAGAGGAGAGTATTTATCCAGTGAATTTTTTGATCATCTTAAAAGTAAAGATATTCTCTCTGAATGGACCCCTCCTTATACACCTCAGTTAAATGGTGTATCAGAAAGAAGGAATCGTACTTTAATAGACATGGTGCGGTCTATGATATGCTTCACCGATCTTCCAATATATTTCTAGAGATAATGCCTTAGAGACTGCCACATATATATTAAACAGAATACCTTCAAAGTCTGTTGCAAGCACTCTATATGAGATATGGAATGGAAGGAAGCCTAATCATAAACATCTTAAGACTTTGGACTATCCTACTTATGTCAAAAATATTTTTGGATATAAGCTTAATGCTAGATCAGACAAGTGTAGGTTTGTAGAGTATCTTAATAAAATTAATGGATATTATTTCAACCACTCTACTGAACAAAAGGTGTTTGTTAGTAGGCACGCCACTTTCTTGAAATATAAATTTATCTAAAAAGGAGGCAGTGGGAGGAATATTGAATTTATGAAAGTTCATGATCTACAAATCGATCCAAAAATACCAGTGGTTGGACCACAAGAAGATCCTCAATCAAAAGTATCCAAGGATGAGGTACATCCACTATACACACCTCCTCTCCGAAGGTCAGATAGAGTGTGTCAAGCATCTCTAAGATATAATTTTGTTATTGAGAATAATAATTCTATCAACATCATTCAGAATGTTGATCTACTGACCTATTCAGAAGTTGTCATGAGTAGGGACTCAGACAGATAGCTGGAAGCTATGAAATCTGAGATGGACTTGATGAATACCAACCAAGTGTAGACTTTGGTTGATGCACCTGAGGGTGTGACCCCAATATAGGGTGCAAGTGGATCTTCAAAAGGAAGATCAGAGTAGATGGCCAAGTAGAAACCTACAAAGCTAGGTTAGTGGTGAAGGGTTTCAGTCAAAGGCAGGGAATTGATTATGATGAAATCTTCTCAACAGTGACTATGCTCAAGTCCGTCCAGATTTTGCTTATAATAGCGGCATACTACGATTATAAAATCTGGCAGATAGATATCAAGACCATTTTTCTTAATAGTAATCTAAAAGAAGAGGTCTATATGACTCAGCCAGATGGATTTATCTCAAGTGGGAAAGCAAATCAAGTGTGCAAGCTAAAGAGATCCATCTATGAATCGAAGCAGATTTTGAGGAGCTGGAACATCCGATTTGATATGACAGTCAAAGAGTTTGGCTTTATTAAAAATATGGATGAATCATGTGTATACAAGAAGACAAGTGAGAGTGTTATTATTTTCTTGATTCTGTATGTTGGTGACATACTGCTCATTGGGAATGATATCCCAATGATGCAATCGGTCAAAACTTAGCTATCGAATAAATTTTTCATGAAAGACGTGGATGAAGCATCCTATATACTGGATATAAAGATCTATAGAGATAAATCTAAAAGGATGTTAAGCTTATCCCAATCACGATACATAGATCTCATATTAAAGAGATTTAATATGGAGGCAAGTAAGAAAGGTTACTTGTCTGCAAGTTATGATATACGTCTCTCTAAGAAAATGTGTCCTGAGACACCAGAAGAGAGAAAAAGGATGAATGAAATCTCTTATGCTTCAGCTGTGGGATCAATTATGTATGCCATGCTATGTACCAAGCCTGATGTAGCTTATGCTTTGGGCATAGCTAGTAGATTTCAGGCTGATCCAAAGAAAGTTCATTGAAAAGCAGATGATAGCAAGTCAATATCAGGGTATATGTTTATCCTAAATGATGGGGTTGTGAGTTGAAAGAGTTTCAAACAGTAGATAGTAGCTAACTTAACTACTCAGCCAGAGTATATTGCTGCTAATGAAGCCATTAAGGAAGCTGTCTGGATGAAGAAACTCATCATGGATTTAAGAGTCGTTCCTAAAATTGAAAGACCGACGTCACTCTATAGTAATAACACTGGAGCCGTTATTTAAAATAAGAAACTTAGGTCTCATTATAGATCCAAGCACATCCTCAGACGTTTTCATCTCATTAAAGATAAGATGTTGTCTTTGAACGAGTAGACAGAAAGAACAATATAGCAGATCTATTCACTAAGGCCATACCACAGTAGCTATATGATCGCCATCTTGATTGTATGAGATACAAAGGTGATTGACTTTAGTACAAGTGAGAGATTGAATGAAGAGTGCCCTATAACCCAATCGCAAGTGTGTTGCGATGGGACTTTCTTTACAATTTTCCAACTCTTGAAATGACATTTATTATTATTTAAGGTATTGATTCATCATATTAGCTACATCTTATTATGTCTAAGATTATGATGAACCCCAAAGATTAGGATAATAATTTTAGGAGACCGAAATTGGTCATGCTAGTGAGATCTAAAATCTTAAAATCTTAATATTAAATATTTTGGATCATAGGAGCATTGAGTCGGGGATCAATGTTTCGGATAGACTGGTACATCCTATGTATGCTCAATGGAGAGGGTGGCAGATCTCACTAGCCACTTGTGTGAGACACTAATACAAGAATATTGGTGTTCATTTGAGAAATGAGTCCACTGAATTGACTCGATGAAAGAAAATATCTTATGGAAGCCTTATTTGCATGTCAAAGATGGTTCTCTAAGTGGGAGTTGTGTAACTGATCCTTAGATCTGAGACCACCATGAAATCTTGTACACATGAATTCATATTTTGGTTCATACCCAGGCATAGCATTAAGACATGTACGGGGTGTTCTGGATATGGTGGAGTGTGTATGGAGGTTGTGAGTAAGTCAACTTGGAATCAATCACTCCTAATAAGAGGAGATCGCATCCTGTGTATTCTCAATCCTAGATGACTCGAGAAAAATTATTTGGCCAAAAGCAGGAAGAAGATTAAAAGGAGTTTCTAATGCTTCTTCATTGGAGTCATCATTGGTTAATTGAGAATCGATATGAATATATGTTTGAGTTTGACATGATTCCATACTCATGAACATATTCAGGGTGCAAGGATGATCGAAGGATTTAATTGCATGATAATTTGCCAATGAAGGGTATATTTGATATTTCTATCAAATTCTACATCTTCTGGGTAGTCATGATATATTACTAGATATCAATCTTGATTTATAGATTTTTGATTGAATTAAAGAGTTTAATTCGATAGTCAATTAGATGGATTCTAATTGTTGAGCTCGGGTTAGCTCGATTGGACCTAAATCGATTAGATTGAAATCTAATTAAATTTGATCAACTTATATCTAAACCTACTGTTAGCTAGATGTGAAACTCAATGGGTCACACACATATAGAAATTGACCAAGGATCCTTTTGAAAAAGGCTGATACAAATTTTGGATTCAATTTGGGTTCTGGTAAGCATGCTAGCATGTGTGAAAATCCTTGTTCCTTTGGAGACCAAGTTGGTCCCATCCCTTACTAATTAGCTAGTCCAATTTAGTAAACATTTGGATCAGGTCATGATACCTAGAAGCAGCTTAAATTGGGGCACCACATCCCATGTTAATGCCAAATATGAAGAGTCCAAGTTGTAGTGGACTCTTGGTGTAAAACTGGTTCTGCCTACAAGTGTTGGCATGGGTAGAAGAAAAAATTTATTTTTCCATGGGATTAAATTATGTGTGATAGCTTACATCACCCTCCATCCTCTAATTTACATCTCAAAGTATGATATATATTTTTTCTGGAATTTATGGGGTAGAGAAAGAATTAGAAAAAGAAGGATGTCTCGCATGCATGCACAAAAACATCACGTCTCTCCATGATTTGGAGAGTCCTTACACCAATCAAATTCTTTTATATTCTAATGTTTTTTGGTGATGACATTTTTCACTTGATAAGATATTTTTGATAATTTTTTTGAATTTTTTTTAGACTTATCTAGATGCCAAACGGATGCCATAAGTTGGTCCTGATGCTTGCACGCATGGTGATCAGCACTCGCATGATGAGGTGCAAGGATAGCATCCTTCCATAATAATTTTATCACCATTTTATATTTTTTGGAATTTAGATTGAATCCCCAATCCACATAGATTTTTGAGGATTTTTTAAATTTAAGAAGGGATGTAAAAATATCCCTTCTTTGCTTGCACATGCGCAGACCAGGGTGCTGATCGACGTATCATGGATAAGAGTCCTTCTGCTTGAAGGAACTCTTATCTCTGATAATCAAATCAGATATGCCTTTTGGATAAGGTATGTCCCTCTCTTTTGGCATCCCTCTGGTGGCTATAAATAGGCTGGAATGCTGGGTATCCAAAAAATCTAAGAGGGATTTCCAATTTCTCTCCTGTTGCTCTCCTTTCTTTCTTACAACCTATCTTAGTTTTAGGACAAGGCTTTGGAATTTAAGACAAAGCCTTATCTGGTCCTAACAAAGATTGTAAGGATCCTTAAGAAGGAGAATCAAAAGTCCAAAAGAGGTTCTAAGAGGGTGAGGTCAGGTTCTTGAAAAAACTTGATCGGTACGAGGCTAGTTGAGTTCTAGGGGTTAGAACTCTTGAAGCAAGGTGAAGAAGGAGCACTGTCTTTGGTTCACTTTTTGTGTGGATCATCATTGGAGGGCAGACACTTGGACGTCTTGTAGAAATTAAGATTAGCACTACAGATATTTTTCTTATCCTAATTTATATTTATTATGCTTTAATTATTATAGTCAAGAGTTTCTAAGCATTAGGGCTTTCGGTGCATTGGGTGTTTTGAATGAAATTTTTAAACACCTAACCCTTCCGCTGTGCCACCGAAACCCAACAACTTGATTGAATCTGTCAAACTTATCTTAGATACCAACTGATCAATTAGTTTTGATTTGATCCACCAAAAGATTCGGGCTCAACCACAGAGCCATGATCATGGTCTGTTTATTAGGATCAAACACATGGACTTGATCAAACTACAACTATTGAGATGGATCTAGAGAAATACTGACCTAATCTAATTCAATGCTTGATTAGATTTAATCAATTTCACTATGTGGTCCATATATGTTTCTAACTCTAGGTCTAACCCATTAGAAGAACCTGATTCATGATAACCCTTTGCCCATCGTTTTATGTGGTATCTTAATGATTTTCAATTCTCAAATCTAGATCATTCAAAAATTAATTCAAAAATTAAGTGTATAAAATATGTGTTTCAGTCTGTAGAACTATTCTATAAAAATTTTGGATGAAGCATACCATATATTTCAATACATGAAAATAATTTTTCATAATATGTTTAACAATTAAACATATATAGGTATGATCTAAACTTCATACATACATCTCATGTATCATGACAACCTTTAGATCTATACCGTTTACATCATATGTAACATGCAATTTAGATCTAAAATAATTTTATATCTGAATTTTATCCTATTATAATGAATCATAAATCACTTTAGATCTAATCTAAATATATTTATGATCAAAATAATATATAAGAATCTGTTTATTTTTTTTTTATGAAACTAGATCACAATGACACCCCTACACGTTATGAAAGAACCTATCAAATAGGCAAAAGAGAGATTAATCTCTTCAATCTCCTATGACCGAATGATCTAATGATCTCATCAATCTGAGTACTAGGCTACTAAAATCTAAAATCTAATTTCATACACAATTACATCAACATGTAATTATTGACAAAACTATTTTATGTCCTGAATATATCCTTGATCATATCAATTATGTTCTTCATCTAATCTAATTAGATTTAATATATTATATAGATCATATCATATCTGAAATATATCTTATATTGATTATAAAATATCAATTTTATATTTGTTATCATATAAAAAATTAATTAGATACAAATATGAATGCATAAAGAATAAATTTTTGATAAAATTTATTTTTCCGCAGTGCTGAATTCTGATAGGATTTAGATATAAATATCCATCAAAATGGATCTAATTTAGATCTAAAATAAATTTTACTTCATAAAAAAAATAATAATATTAATATTTTATTAAAATAAATTTAAAACAAATTTTAATTCATATTGTTATTCCATCAGAAATTCAGCAATAGTAGAATTCTGTTATAACAGACTTATAACAACTTCAATCAACCATTGATTAGGCACCTCTAATCCAATCAAAATTAGATCTAAAATTTCATAGAAATAGATTTAATATCTCATAAAAAATCTCAAACACATCTTATGTAATTATTCTCAAAAAATTTTATTATGCATGCATATATTTCAGGCCTACTCTGATACCAACTAAAGGGAAAGAAACTATTTCTCCTCTGATTGCCCAAGTTGCATCTAAAATTTTTTTTATTCATCTACATGATTAAGGATCAAATTCTTATGTGATTAGCAGTAGAATTAAAAATTAAATCTCAATTTATCTAGATTAAACCTTCACGGAGGACTGGATATACAGACCTTCTACTTCGTATGCATGCCAAACACTACGGGAAAGTGGGATCAACTCCAATCCAATTGCCTTCACAAGCCAACCAAATAAGGGAGGAGATGTGCTGGTGTGACCTCACACCAATAGATGGGATGCCTAAGAAAAATTCATGCCCAAGGAGAGGAGGTGGCAACAAAGGGAGAGATGTAGGAGAAGATTAAAGACCTCTCTCTTCACATGCCTCTCTCTCTCTTTCTCTCTTCTCTCAATTTGATTTATTTTCTATGCATCCATAGGTAGAGACCCTCTCTATTTATAGATGATTTTTATGACCCAATGAGAGTAGGACTCTTAACTCAAATCTGATTTGAATTGATCCAATACTCATGAAAGAAGGATTTTTACATAAGATAGAATTGCCATCACATATGATAATCAACTTACACCCACACCCTCACCCACATGGGATGCCCCAAACTAGCTCCATATTAGGTGTTGGTCAGCCCACATAGGAGGGTATTTCCAGTGTAAGTAGAGTACTCATATCTCATCCAAAATAGATCCAATTTGAATCCAATTTGAAGCTAGATCGAAATAATTTCAAAAGACTGTCAATCCCAAACTCTTTAGGACTTTTATACCAAGTCTAACTTAAATTTTGGATCTAATTTAAGACTAATTAATTTAGATCTAATCTAAAATTAATCAATACTTAAATTTAATCTTTCATATGCTCTATGGATTATAGATCAAAAACTATTCATCTCTAGGATTGAACCTGAACCTCATGTGTAGTACTAGCTAGACATAGTTAACTCTTTAGTCCTATTTGACCCATAACTTAATTCTCAATTAAACTAGCTTATATGTTCAATCAAGTCAAGTACTTTAAATTAGACATATAAACATAGACCAATTCTTTCTTACTTTATTTGACTTGTGTGCGTGACTCCATAGGTTCAAACACTAGGTCGGTAGCACAAAAATCAATTCCTGCACTAATCGAGATACAATCTAGCAATAATTTCCGACATTCAGATAGGTCAAATTATTGTAAAAGAATATTTTAAAATTTATACACATGATTATCATATAATTCATCCTTTTGACTCTGAATGCTCTAGGATGGTCTCAGGTTAACTGTCAATCGAGATTACTTCATTTGTATTATATTTCAACCTTTCAAATCCATCTCATGGATTATCCTGGCCAAATCTTTGTTAAATTAAAATACAGTGATACATCAACTCCAATAATTTGGAGGGGTCTATCTTATCTTGATCCACACACAGACTTCGCAAGTACTTGACTACACCTAGCAACCTTCTGTTATTGCATTAGAAATTCAGATAGTCCGACACCCAAGCATAGTGAGTTGCTTGCAAATCATTATAGTGATCTCAAGTCTGAAGGATACTTATACCCATATATTTCACGAGTAGCTCTTAACAGCAGAATGCTCAGCAAGTGAGTCACTTGTTCAGTGATGATGTACTCCTACCTCTTACCTGTATGCCATACGAGTATCACCACACTCCTTGGTTAAGAGGACAACCAACCCATATGGCACACAACGACCTCCACTCGATAAACATCATCATCCTATAATGGCGTATCATTTGATCATGAACATGTTTAAGAACTATACGATAAATCCTCTCTTTATCGCATGCTAACATAGTTCTAAGGATTTCATCACAACATAAAAGTTCAAAAAAGATGTTACTTTATGATGAAAAAATATTCGAATAACTTTTATTCAATAATCAATAATTCATATACAAGGATGAACTCAATCGTCACACGATTCATTTTAGGATATAATTTTCAACAGTAACTTTGTGATGAAAAATATCAGAATAACTTTTATTCATTAATCAATAATTCATATGTAAAGAGAAACTCAATTGTCACACGGTTAGTTTTAGGATATAATTTTCAACAACTCTCACTCGAACTAAAGCCAATCGGGGCAGTATCTTATACCCATCTTCTATTTGAAGTCATCAAACTCTTTGATCCTGAAAGCTTTAGTGAAGGGGTCTGCTAGGTTCTCCTTTTTGTCAATCTTCTGAAGCTTGATGTCACTTCAGTTCATGATCTCTCACATCAGGTGATAGCAGCACAAAATATGCTTAGTGCGTTGGTGTGAGTTTGGTTCTTTAGCTTGCGCTATGGCACTGGAGCTATCACAGTGCAGCAGGAAAGGGCCATCAATACAAAATGTAACTCCCAGCTTGGTGATGAATTTTCTCAACCACACTACCTCGTTTCCATCATCCAATGCAGCATTGTATTCCGCTTCGAATACAAAATCGGCCATAGTATGTTGCTTGAAACTTTTCCAGCAAATAGCTCATCTATTCAGAGTAAATCGTAAACTGATATGCTTCTGCTATCATCACAATCTGATTGAAAACTGAAATTAGTATCTCCATAGATAAGTCATTGGTCTTTAGTATTTCTCAAATACTTAAGAATTGCTTTCGTAATCTTTCAATACTTCTCATCCGGATCAGACTGGTACCAATTCACTATATCTAGTGAATATACCACATCCGGTCTCATATATATCATAGCGTACATGATATATCCCACTGTCGAAGCATATAGAAGAGAGTAATCCCATGGCCTATCAGAAGATAGCCTCTCTAGGAATTGAACATGTTGAACTGCTTCAACAAGGTATCGATGTATGTGGATTGGAAAAGTCCAAGTAACCTTCTAGATCTATCTCTATAGATCTTCATCTTTAGAATGTAGGATGCTTTTTCCAATTCTTTCATGAAGAACTATGATGATAACCACAGCTTCACATTCTGCAAAGCCAGTATGTCATTTTTTAGTAACAGTATGTCATCCACATACAGCATAAGGAAGATGATAACAGAATCGGTAGCCTACTTATAGACACAAGGCTCTTCTCCATTCCTAACAAAGCCACACATTTTGATCACCTTATCAAAATGTATGTTCCAACTCCTAGACACCTACTTAAGTCTATAAATAGACCTATTCAGCTTGTACACTTTCAACTCGTCTGTGGTTATGAACCCTTCAGGTTGTATCATATACACCTCTTTTTTCAGCTCCCTATTAAGAAAAATAGTTTTGACATCCATCTGCCAGATCTTAAAAAATAAGTACATAGTGATAGCAAGCATAATCCGAATAGACTTGAGCATTACCACAGGAGAGAACGTCTCATCATAGTCAATACCATAATGCTAACGGTAATCCTTGACAACCAGACAGACTTTATGGATCTCTTCCTTTTCGTCTGTCCCTTTTTTTCACTTGAAAATCTATTTACACCCTATGGGTTTTATCCCTTCAGATGGACCAACTAGTGTCCATACACCATTGATCTCCATGGACTCCATCTCAAAATTCATAGCTTCAAGCCATTTTTAGGAGTCGGACCTTTGCATGACCTCCATATAGGTGATCGGATCCTCATCATTCTCATCAAGTTCGATGGGATCACCGTCCTGGACAAACAAATCGTAGTATCTATCTGACTGATACGATACTCTACCAGATCTCCTTATTGGCATCTCTACTAGCTCCGAATTTGATTCTCCAATCAAATTAAATTCAGTGTGTGTCGATCCTTCCACCTCATGAACTTCATCAAGTTCAATTTTATAGGCATTAGCTCCTTCACTAAGGAACTTCTTTTCTAAAAGGATTGTTCGACTGCTGATAAACACCTTTTACTCTATAGAGAGATATAAGTAGTATCCTTTAGTTTTCTTTGGATACTCTACGAACAAGCATTTATCGAACTTCGATCCAAGCTTATCTATCTTTAAAAGCTTGACATAAGTTGGATACCCCCAGACCCTAAGGTATGAGAGCACCGACTTATACCCAGTCCATATCTCATATAGAGTTTTATCGATAAACTTGCTCGGCACCTTATTCAAAATATAGCTAGCAGTTTCTAGAGCATATCCTCAAAAAGAGATTGGCAGACTCACAAAGCCCATCATGGATTGGATCATGTCTAACAAGATTCGATTCTTCTTTTTAGACACCCCGTTATGTTATGGTATTCCAAGAGGGGTTCACTATGAGAGAATCTCATTCTCTTCTAAATATGTCAAGAAGTCACTGGTGAGGTATTCACCTCCTCAGTCTGATCGAAGGATCTTAATACTCTTGCCAATCTATTTCTCTACTTCAGTATGAAATCTTTAAATATTTTAAATAATTCTGACTTATGCTTCATAAGATAGACATACCCATACCTTGATAGATCATCTATAAACGTAATAAAGTAGTATTATTCTCCTCTGGCACTTATGTTTATAGGTCCGCATACATCAGTATGTATTAGACCTAGGACATCGCTGGCTCTTTCATCTTTTTTCTTAAAAGATGACTTAGTCATCTTATTAAGTAGATAAGATTCGCAGGTAGGTAATGATTCACAATCATCTATGTCAAGGATACATTCCTTGATTAACCTATCATTCCTATTCTTGTTCATATGACCAAGCCTACAATATCAAAGGTAGGATTCACTGATATTATCCAATTTTGGATGTTTACTGGCTATGTCCATTACACTAACAGGCTGTGATATTATGTATATGTCATATTTTAATTATCCATGCATAATTGCAGTATCATTCATAATGATATCACAAAAATCATCTTTTATTATAAACTTGAGACCAAGTTTGGCCAAAAGGCCTACAGAGATAACATTCATAAAAAAGGAGGGATAATAATGACAATCATTTAACGTGACACTACTGAACTCGAAAATAAGCTGTAAAGTTTTCAAGGTCAGAACTGGAACAAAATTTTCATATCCAATGTTCAGGAACCACTCATCCTCTCAAAACTACCTACTTACCTACAATCCCTGCAACAAATTACATATATTAATCAAACTTTTGATATCTAATCCAAGGTAGTAGTACCATAAATAGAGAAATTACAAAGAGTTATCATATATGTACCTTGTGAAGCAATCGTTTACTTCTTTCTCTTGTTCTTAGGCATTTTTGGGTCAAGGATGGCTATGTAAGTCGAACAATTCCTCTTCTAATGATTCAGCTTCTTACAGCAGAAGCATTCTACTTAGCTCTTGCCAACTTTTGATGATTTGCTCTACTTAGGATCGACAGCATAGGATTTTTGCACCTTCTTCTTTCCTCTCTTAGAGGATCAACGTCCTGCTAATGAACTTTCTATTATATTCACTGGCTCTTTCTGGAGCTGGTGGTCCTTTTCAAAAGTCTACAGTAACCCTAGCAAACTATGGTAGTTCGCTATAGACTTCATCATTCTGTAATGACTGAGAAAGAGTAGGTAAGATTTTGGTAGCAAATTGAGGATAGCATCTTTATCTAACTGTTCATGAAATGGAAAGTCAAGTTTACTAAGGCATTCAATCTGCTCAATTATATATAATACATGATCAGTGACTAAAGTCTCCTCTCGCATATGGACATTGAACACTACACAAGTGGTATTGCATCTCTCAGCATCCTCAAGGATACCGAAGGACTCATTCAACATTTGAATGATCTCCTCTGGCTGTGCATCCTCAAATTTATGGCTAAGTTCATCGTTCATAACTGTCCTCATCACACAACGCACAGTCGTGTGATCATTAAGCCACTTCAAGTAAGTATCTCTCACAGCACGAGGAGATTTGGCAGTAGGTTCTCCAGGTGCCTCATCTGTAAGGACATATAAAATCCTCTCATGCTTTAAAACAATCTTCAACTTTTGATACCAGCTATCGAAGTTGGGTCCAATGAGCTTGTCACTGTCCAACAGCGTATGGAGAGATAGTGTGTTGGCCATATCTAAAAAAAAATATATAAGCCTATTAGTATATGAATTACTTTTAATCCTAAAAATATGAACTTTAGTCCAAAGGTCTTCCCACTATTTTTGCGAATCGGTAGCCTTTACCACCAACTCAAGAAATTATACTAATTTCTTACCGGATACTAGAATCCACATAGATCGTATTCAGGCCCGAGTATGGCTCAGCCAATCCTAGTGCATCAATGGGTAGGTTCATAATCAATTATTTCTCCAAACAACTTCTAACAATTAGGTTTTGCCCCAGGCATCCCTTTAGTAGGCGTGTGGTGCCTTCACTGAAAACTTTGGTTAGGTCCAACCATTAACATGACAACACCTGCATCCAACAAATGGATGTCCAAGCCTGAGTATGGCATGACTAACCTGAGCATTGATCTGAAGGTATATCATGATGATCATATGATGAATGACAATTTTAATACGTAATAGACACTAAGCGTGTGGCACCTCCAATATCTATTTGGAATATTAGACTCATTATCATGCACCTTAATGGGAGGCTATGACCAAATTATCCCATAACTTTATCATTTTATGGACCTAATAATTTAGAGAATTTGATTTCATTGATCTAAGAATAAGAGAAAAAGTTAATCTGCAAGTTACAAATCCTCCCACTGACTTCACCAAGTCATTTAGAGGATTAGACACAAGCTAATCTAAAGACATCTAAATTAGTCATACTGATTCACCTTGATGGCATGGGTCTTCACGAATCGACTAGTGACCTAATCAAAATATAATCTACTATGTTGGCTAGGTAAGTGAGATTTGTGGGAAGGATGTGCCCTTAACTCACCATAGATGCAGCTAGGCGAGTAGCTTCCAATTAAAAGCCACTTGATCGAATCTACCAAACTTACCTTAGACACCAACTGATTAATTAGTTTTGATTTTGTTCACCAGAAGATTCGGGCTTAACCACAGAGCCATGATCATGGTCCATTTATTAGGTCAAAAATATGGACTTGATCAAACTTCAACTACTGAGGTTGATCTAGAGAAATTCTAACCTAACTAATTCAACACTTGGTTAGATTTAACCAATTTCTCTACTTGATCCATATATATTTCTAACCCAAGGTCTAACCCATTAGAAGGACCTAATTCAAGCTAACCCTTTGTCCATCGATTTATGTGGTGTCTTAATAATTTTTAATTCTCAAATCTAGATCATTCAAACTTAATTTAAAATTAAGTGTGTGAATCATGTGTTTTAGTCTATAGAACTATTCTATCAAGGTTCCAGATGAAGCATGCCATATGTTTCAATTCATAAAAATAAATTTTCTATTAGAATTTGAGGTTTGGGGCATGCATGTGTATTTCAAAATTTTTTTTCTAAATACCATAGCAAAATACAAGATTAAAGCACTTTTAATCTAAATTATGCATGCATAAAAATATAAAATTACAAGAATTTAGTTTATGTGCTGAAATTGATATATGCTGAAATTCAAATTGTGATCAAATCGCATACATGTTTCGCAATCCCTTTCATCAAATCTAGATATGAAAGAGATGAAATTTTTTTTCTAGCCACACAAGTGTCCAACCTCTATGGGTATCCACTTAGGAGCAGTCTGGAACAGTCCTCTTCAAGTTGAATTTTTCTCTTTAAGAAAATTCAGCATGCTAAATCTGAACGAAGCCTAAATTGCGATCAACACTTGATCTCTTTCTTTGATCTTCTTCTTCTCTTTTTCTCTTGACTTTCTCTATTGCTTTGTGCTACTACCAAAGATCAAGAGCCAGCAAGGTGGGATGCCCAAGCAGCCTTGGGCGTGAGGAAGAAGGGATGCCCCAAATATGGAGGATGTGTGGGATGTCCAAGGGAGAAAGAGAAGGGAGAGGAAGAGAGGGCATGGGGGGTCTCCAAAGGTGGGTGTGGGCTGCTGGTTGGATACTCTAGGGATCTTAGGGGAGGTTCCTTTAAATAGGTATGAGGATTGAATCATATTCAATCTCATAATACAAGTCCTACTTACGTTGGGTTTTTAATAACTTAAGTTATTTAACTTATATTAGGAATCCTATTAGATGCCAACTCTTGGAGCCCTTGCATCCAATTAAACACACCCTCTTTTGTATCCAAGGGATGCCCCATATGAGATCCATAAATTCTCTAATCATGGGACATGCCCAACTTGATCAAATCAAGGTGGCGCCCATAAATAACTATCAAGAGATTAATTAGGGTCTTGCACCCTAAATTTAATTGATCCAAAATCTTAGACATCCAATAATTGAAGTCTAATAAATTTAATTTATTTAAATTATTAACAGATAATTAAGTTTGAATTATCTTATCAAAAAAAATTCAAATGAAAAGAGATATTGGGTCCAACCATGTGCTATCAAGATTTTCTTGAACCCAATCGAATTTTTCTAAACCCAATTGACTCTTCATAAGCTCAATTGCTAATTCTAGGCCTAATCCCTATAGGTTTTGGAACCCCATAGGTTTAATTTATCTGGTAGTGGATATACATTGATCTCTATCAAAGTATCATTGAAACTCTTTTCAATGGATTGAAATAATTTCACTCTAACTCATCAAAGATTGTCGATCCAGAACAACTTCTAGTGAGCACTCACAATCCACCAGTGACACCTAGAGTATGTAGTGGCAACCCAGTAGAACTGAAATGAACCTCTAGATGTAGTTAACATATGATTCAGTCCCTCTATTATGAGTTTCGACTAGATGATCATATCCCTTAACATCAGTCATATGATAGATTCGATCAGCTCAAATCCAAATATGATTCTTATGAAAAATTTTTTCATCAATCATACTACTGTGGCTATAAATTCTACTCCTTTTAAATTTTATAAGACTACTCCTTTCTATCAAGATCGATAGATCCCATCTTGATGCAAATCCTACTCCTATAATGGACCAACTATCATCAATATTCACTATAAGGGCTCATTGAGATGCATGTTTATGTGTCAATCAAACTCCAGTAGCCTCACTACGAGCAGCAGTGCAATCTTAGATTAAAGGACCAGTCACATAACTATAGCATCGAGATGACCACTGACGGTTGATTAGAAATCTAAGTAATCTCTTGTATGGTCACACTCAGTACTAGTTGTTCTCTAATAACTATCTGCACTCATCATCCAGTATTTTTACACAATAGACTAGAGACTCATCTATCCCAAAAGAAGTGATTTATATGTCGGTCTATCCGGATCGATCATCATCCTCATGATAATCCTATGATCAGGAGCATTTAAGTATTAAATACATGTCTCTAATTCTCAACACCTTGAGAATATGTATTGAAAGTTAATTCCATGGATGATTGAAGGACACATCACACTTGAATGAAAAATAAACTTGCCCTTTTATTGATCATATCAATATATTAAGTACAAAATTATATCCTAAAGTTATTACAATGTATCAGCCATATTGACTTCTAGGACATACATCTAACAATCTCCCACTTAGACTAAAGCCAATTGGCCATAAATCTAAGTCTCATCTTCTCAAGGTGGACTTTCATTTTCGGTTGGCTTAACTGCTTAGTCAGTGGGTCTGCCACATTGTCTGTAGAATCTACTCTTTGCACCTCAACATATTTTTTTTTATAATATGATATCGTCACTCGATGTGCTTTGATTTCTGATGAAACCTCGGCTCCTTAGCAAGTGCTATGGCTCTATTATTGTCACAGTAAAGTGGTATGGCATCCGATGTCATAACCACAAGTTTCATGATGAACTTATTGAACCAAAAGCTTTTCTTTGCAGCATCCGAAGCAGCGACATACTCAGCCTCTATGGTCGAATCTGCTATGATGTGTTGCTTGGAACTCTTCCAGCTAATTGTGCCGCCATTGCAAATGAACACATATTCTGACATAGACTTTCTATCATCAGAATCAGACACAAAGTTTGAGTCAGTGTATCCCTCAACTTATAACTCAGAATCTTCTCCAAAGATCAAGAACAAATTCTTAGTCCTTCTTAAGTACTTAAGAATATTCTTCACAGCTATCTAGTGTTCCTCACCTAGATTCGACTAATACTTGCTCATGACACTCATAGTAAGGGCAATATTAGGTCATGTACATAGCATGGCATACATGAGGCTCCCTATGGCAGAGGCATAAGAAATCCTACTTATGCACTGGACTTTCTCAGATGTGGTCAGACATATTATCTTGAAAAGATTAATACCATGCCTAAGAGATAAAAGTCCTCTTTTAAAATTTTTCATGCTAAATCTCTTCAATACTTTCTCTATATACAGCTTTTATGATATGCCTAGCATCTGTTTATATTTATATCTATAAACTTTTATTCTGAGAATATAGGATGCTTTCCCTACATCTTTCATAGAGAATTTCTTGGACAACCATCTTTTGACCATGGTTAATATGGGAATATCATTCTCAATGAGGAGAATTCATTCATGTACAATACGAGGAATGTTATGGCACTCCCACTGACCTTTTTGTATAACATGGCTCTTCTATATTTTTGATGAAATCAAATAATTTGATCGCTTCATCAAAATGATGATTCCAACTTCGAAAAGTTTGCTTTAAATCGTATACAGATCTGAGCAGCTTGCAGACTCTGTGATCACCATCACCAGATGTGAAATCCATAGGCTGCTCTATATAGATATTTACCTCAAGATATCTATTTAGAAAAGCAATTTTTACATCCATCTATCAAATTTTATAATCATAGTAAGCTGCAATAGCAAGCAGAGTGCGGATGGATTTCAGTATGGTTATAAGTGAAAAGATTTTCTAATAGTCAATGCCCTCATACTAACTATAACCTTTAGCCATAAGTCTAGCTTTATAGGTCTCTACCTTACCATCGGTACCTATTTTTTTTTTATAGATCCATTTACAGCAAATGGGTGCAATATCCTTAGATGGATCCACTAAAGTTCATACTTGGTTCGAGTGCATCGAGTCAATTTCTCACTTCATAGCATCTAATTATTTCTCAAAATTAATATCAGACATCGCCTCGTCAAAGGTATTAGGATCATCACCAAGACCCCTATCTCCCATAAGGAATATTTTTTTTACTTCTTCCGTAAGCATACCCATGTACCTTTTAGGAGGTCAAAAGACTCTACTAGATCTATGAGGTAGTAGAGAAATATCAACTTCTAGCTCATGAATAATGGATTCCTGAGTATCTATAGCTCTTTGCTTTTCAGAGATCTTTTCTTCGAGCTCAACTAATCTCCCACTGCCACCATCCTGGATAAACTATTTTTTTAAAAATATGGCATTCCGACTCACAATTATATTGTGATCTTGTGAAAAGTAGAAGTAGTATCCCATAGATTATTTAGTATGGAAAAATATGTTCCAAACTAATCGTTAGCCTGTTGATGGTTGTGCTATTTGATATAATTATATATGAATTAATTAATAAAATATTTATTTGATATTTTTTATCATAAGCTTGTACATCTTCTATATCGAATGTCTTTGCTATGATGAAAGTCCTTAGGACTATTTTAAATTGATAAAAGAAGATTTATCGTTTAGTCCTTAAATGAGTTCACAATCAAATGATATACAATTACTAATATGATAGACATATCAAGTGTAGATCATTGTGTGCCATATATCGCTGGTCGTCCTCTTAACCAAGGAGCATGGAGATGCTAGTGTGGCATACAGGTAAAATGTAGGAGTATATTTCATTGAATGTGACCAACTCTGGAGTACCCTACTGTCAAGAGTTACTCTGAAGGGATATGGGTATAAGTGTCCCTCCGACCTGAGATCATCATGGTGACTTGCAAGCAACTCACTATGCTTTGGTATCAGACTATCTGAATTTTTAATTTAGGATTCGAAGGTTTCTGGGTATAGTCAAGTACTTGTGAAGTCGGTGCATGAGTCAAGATAAAATTGACCACTCCAAGAGATTAGAGAGAATGCTTTGTGTTTCAATTTAGTAAGACCTTGACCAGGGCAATCTTTGTGAGGAGTCATAGGATTTATTAGGTTGAGACACATAATGGATATACTATTTAGAGTTGACAGTTTAAACTCTAAGTCATCTTAACATCAAGGGTCAAAGGGATGAATTATATGGTAACTATATCCAAATAGATTCTTGAGTGTTCCTTTGCATACCTTCGGCCTATCCGAACGTCGGGTACCATTACTAGATAGTTACTTCGATTGATACAGAAATTAGTTTCTGTGCTACCGGCTTAGGTTCGAACCTATGGGGTTATATACATCAGAAGTTTTTTTTCGATCATATGGCTAATCTGAAGAGTCTCATTAGATGGAGACTTTGCTGAAGAGTCCCATTGGATGGAAACTCTACTGAAGAGTCCCATTGGATGGAGACTTTTGAGAAGAGTTTCATTAGACTTAGACTCTATCATTAATGAAGAATTAACTAATGATTAGATTACTAATTAACTTAATTTAATTAAACATTAAAGTCTGAATCAAGTTTGATTGAATTGGATTCAATCAGGTCAAGTTTGATTAGGTTATGAGATGACCTAAACAGTAAGGAAGAAATGATCCTGATTTGATCGGATCTATGGCTCAATTAATTTATTAATTTGATCAAATTTAATTAAAGTTGTAAGAGCATAATTAGATTAGATTCATCATATTTTATTTAAACTAATTGAATTGGGTTTGAAAGAAATCTAATTGGTTAAACCCTAGAGTCCCAAATGAGTGGGACTCTCTCTCTTGCGCCACCCAAATTGTCTCACACCTTTTCTCACCATACAAAATTAGTTTATGTATGAGAAAACTAAAATATTATCCTTCTTTTGTTACCCATTAAGGATAGAAATTGGTTAGTTTTAATTTGAATTCAAAATAATTTGAATTTCAACTTAAAACCTCATCCATATCCTTCCACACATTGGCTATTTTTGAAGGGGCTCATTGTGTGCGAGAAAAATAAGTTTTTCTGATGGTTTTTTATATCCAATTTTCTTTAGTACATCCCTCTTTAAGTCAGATAAGGATGAAAAAAATTAGAGTCAAATTAAAATTCAAAATGATTTGAATTGCAACAAACTCCAGCCCTTATCCTGTCTTATCTGGTTTGTGCAACAACCATAAAAAGGCCATAATTTTGTGTGTCAAACTAAGAGAGCTTTTCACCATGAGATATTAGAGAAAAAGAGGGTTAAAAATACCTCTTGGGGTATGAGGTTTGGATGGGTTTCCTTCTTCCTTGGTGTGAACAAAAGAAGAGACCAATCTCCTCTCGGGTGAGCGATCTAGAACTGTTCTAAGATTTCGGATGAGAGAAAAATCAAAATGAAGAGAGTCTTTATCATATTTTCCTCCACCATCTAGCATCTCCTCTGATCCATCTTCTGTTAGATGTATGTCCGAAAAGCTAATATGGCTGACACATTGTAATTAATCTAGGATAAAATTTTATACTTAATATATTAATATGATCAATAAAAGGGTAAATTTTTTTCATTTAAGTGTAATATATCTTTGAATCATCTATAAAATTAGTTTCGATATATATTCTCAAAATATTGAGAATTAGAGAGATGTATTTAATTCTTAAAGGCTCCCGATCATAGGATCATCATGAGGATGGTGAAGAATCGGATAGACTGGCGCACAAATTACTTTCTTCAGGATAGATGGATCTCTAATCTACTATGTAGAGATATAGGATAATGAGTGCGGGTGGTTGTTAGAGAACAACTAGCACTGAGCATGACCATAGGAGAGATCACTTGAATTTTTATTCAATCGTCAGTGATTGTCTCGATGTTGTAGTTGTGTGTTTGATCGTTTAACTTGAGATGATACTACTGCTCGTAGTGAGGCTGCTAGAGTTTGATTGACACATAAACATGGATCTCATGAGCTCTTGTAGTGGATATTAGCGACAGTTGGTCTATAATAGGAGTAGGGTGTGCATCAAAATGGGATCTATCAACTTTGATAAAAAGAAGTAGTCCTATAAAATTTGAGAAGCTAAGTCTATGAATCTGTGGCCATAATAGAGTGATTGATAAAAAAGAGTTTTCATAGATATCACATCTGAACTTGATCTAATCAAATCTATCATATGATTGATGTTGAGGTTTGATGATTTATTTATGACCTACCATCTAGTCGGGACTCACGATAGAGGGACTGAATCACATGTTAACTATACCGAAAGGTTCATTTCAGTTCTACTTGATTGCTACTATATACTGCTAGATGTCACTGGTGGATTGTGAGAGCTCACTAGGGTTATTTTGGATCAACAATCCTTGATTAAGTTAGAATAGAATTGTTTCGACCCATTGAAAAGAGTTTCAATGATATAATGATAGAGATCATTGTATATCTCATTACCAGATAGAATTGAACCTATCAGGTCACACAACAAAGGGATTAGGTCTGAAATTAGTAATTGAGCTTATGAAGTATCAATTGAATTTAGAAAAATTTATTGGATTCATGGTAATCTTGCTAGCACATGGTTAGACCCAATTCCTCTTTCAGTTAGGATTACTTATTTGATAAGTTAATTCTAACTTAATTATCTACTGATTACCTACATAAATAAGATTCATGAGACTCCAATTATTGGATGTCTAAGGTTATGGATCACATAAATTAAGGGTGCAAGTCCCTTATGAATCTCTTTGATAGTTATTATGGAGTGCCACTTTGAATTGTTCAATTTGGGCATGTCCATTGATTAGAAGGCCTTTAGTTTTCATATGAGATGTCTCTTAGGTGAAAAAGAGGGTATCTAATTATGGATGCAAGGGCTCCAATAGTTGGCACCTAGTGGGCTTCCTAATGTAAGTTGGATAACTTAAGTTAACAAAAATCCTAAGGCAAGTAGGATTTGTATTATATGATTGAATAGGATTCAATCTTTGTACCTATAAAAAGGGACATCCCCTAAGGTCTTAAAATTATCCATGCCAGCCCCTCTCCACCCTAAGAAAACCTCCCACGTCCTCTCTTCCTCCCTCTTTTTCTTCTCCTTAGGCATCCCCACTCTATACTACTTGGGTCGCACGTCCCAAGTTTTGCACATGCTCGAGGCATTGGCGGCCCTTCATTTGCTGGTTGTTGGTCTCTTGTAGCACTACAAGGCAAGGAGAAAGGCTAGAGAGAAAGAGAAGATAAGGATCAAGGAGAAAACTCAAACGGTGATCGTGATCTAAGTATTGTTCAGATTCAGCAAGCTGAATTTTGGAGAATCAAAATTCAGATCTTAGAGGGCTAATCCAGGTTGATTCTGAGTGAATACTTATAAAGGCCAAATATTTATATAGCAAACAGAGAGCCTCATCTCTTTCAGATCTAGATTTAAAGAAAGAGATTACGAAAAAGGTATGTGATCTGATCACAATTTAAATTTCAGTATATATCAATTTCAGCATATGAAATAGATTCATTTGGTTTTATATTTTTATGCATATAAAATTTAGATTAAAATTATTTTAATCTTATTCTCTACTGTAGTATTTAGAAAATTATATTTTTAAAACACATATGCATGCTTCAAATCCCAAATTGCAACAATGGTATCAGAGCCATGGGTTTTCATATGCTAAATTTTGATATACATATTTTTTAAAATTAATTTTTTTCTTAATACATGAGATGTATGGATGGATCTTCAAATCTAAAATCAAATTTTATATTTAGTTTTAGAACATATAGTTGATATGTTGTTGTATGTATAGATCTGAATTTTGATCTAGAAAGAGTTCTAGTTAATGTTCATGTGAAATATAGACGCATGCATGAAATCTGAAATTTTTTATAATCTAAATTTTGATTCACATATGTGATATATGATTATATATTTAGATCATAAATTTATTTTTAATCTTAATCATGACTAGTATACGAGATATATGACATCATGCTTAGATCTTAAATTTTATTTAGATCTAATTATACATGTATATATATGATATATATTTGTATGTTAAAATCTAAAAATTATTTTTATATTTTAAAACTTAGTGTAATGTAACGAATTTAGATTTAAAATATGATTTTAGAATTTAAAATTTATGTTTGTGCATGAGAGTTTTGATCATGGAAAAATCAAAAATTAGATCATATAATAGGATTACATATAAAATTTTTGATTTGATTCATATGGGTCTAATTCAATTAAGTAATTGGTCAAATTGAGTCAAGTATTGAATTGAGTTAGATCAATTAAGTTAATGATCATACAATTATTGTTGATCAAATCGATTGAGTCCCATATATAGAATCGATTAACCTACGGACTTAATTTGACTTGTTAGTTTGAGCCCGATACGCTTGAGCTAACCAATTCTGATCAATCGACCTATTAGTGTCTAAGATAAGTTAATGAGATATGATTATTTAATTAGTTCTGTTAGTTGACCTGGCCAATTCATTGGTATCTAAGGAAGGCAACGGGGGGACCCCCACCATTCTTCACTTATCTGGCCAATTTGAAAGATTGGATCTTGAATTAAGTTGCTTAGCAATCTGATTTAGCCCATGCCAGTAGATCAGTCATATGATGACTAATTAGATGAGACCTAAACTTAAACCTTTCCATAAATATTAAGTCCATAGGTCTTTCACTATTGTAGATGTGCGGGCATGCTACCAATGTTGATTGTTCTCGGCTGGTTACAGTGGTTCAGTTACATCGAAAATACGTAATCACTCTATTAGCAAAGAGTTGCTCCAGGATAAGGATGGGATTTGGCTCAATAACTATTAGGTGAGAGATCCAATGACGACCTTGCACCTGATTGTGAACAATGGGTCGAGCTTAACTAAGAAGTATGGACAATAACTGTTAGGTGAGCCCACATGACTTAGAGACCAAGTTGCTGCAACATGCTTAGTGAAGTATCTAGGCAAGAAGTTTCCTATGCATCGATGTGCATATTACCAATAACTGTTAGGTGAGGTGCATGTCATCGGTGGGACCGCAACATCCACTAGAAATCCTTTGTCGCATCAGGGTTTTTATTTTTTTCTGAGGAGTGGAGGGATCCAAAAAATTAATGGAAGTCATTATTTGCATCTTAAAGTCTCTAGAAGCAAATTAAAATATTAAGTATAAAAGTCTAACTTGAATCTCTACTCTAGCAGTTAAACCATCATGTCAGCCTCAAATCCTTAGCTCGTATTCTTGAAACCAATCATTTCATTGGTAATAATTTTAAAGACTGGCTTCAAAATCTTAAGATTATCTTGTCTTCAGAAAAGTTAAGCCATATTCTCGATTAGGATCCCGTTGTGTTGCCAAACCATCCTACTGCTGAGCAAAGAGCGGCTTTTGAGAAATAGACGGATGAAGATAGTCGGGTTAAGTGCTATGTTCTAGCGTCTATGTCAAACGAGTTACAAAGCTAGCATGAGCATATGCCCACTGCCCGAGCCATGATTACTCACCTATAAGAGTTGTTGATGAGCAGAGCTGTACTACACGCTTCGAAGTGTTCAAGAACTCTTCAACCTGAAGATGCATGAAGGGCAGTCTATCCATGACCACTATATGACGGTGATCAAGGATATTGAGGAAATTGAGAAGCTCGGGCTAGATATGCAAAAAAAATTACAGATGGATTTGATCCTTCAATCCCTTACCAATTCATATAGTCAATTCATCATGAAAATTCATATGAACAAACTTGACTGCACTATTCTCAAACTTGTCAACATGTTGGTCATAATGGAAGGTACCTTGAAGAGTTCAAGGTGCTATGTTCTTACTGTGGAGCGGACTTCTTCTTTCAAGAAAAAGTCGGTTAGAAGGAAGAAGGCTAAATCTGTAAAGAAGCAGAAGAAAGAGAGCAAGCTGAGAAGGGATGGTCCAAAGGTGACTGAGGCAAAGGGAGAGTGTTTTCACTATTATGCTGAAGGTCACTGGAGGAGGAACTGTCTAAAATACCTGAAGAGCCTAAAGATCAAAAGGGGTGATAAACCTTTCAAAGGTATGCTCGTAATTGAATCTAATCTTATGATTTTTTCTACTTTTAGTTGGGTATTGGACTCTAGCTCGAGTGCTCATATATGTACCTCAATGCGGGGTCTGATCCTTCAGGTCATTGAGAGAAGGTGATATGATCCTTCAAGTCAGCAATAGAGCAAAGATTACAGTAGAGGCCATTGGCACTTATCCTCTTCGATTACCATCTGACGTTAAATTAGATTTGAAAGACTGTTATTATGTCCTGTAGCTAGTTGGAATTTAATTTCTATGTCTGTGCTAGCACAGAAAGATTTTGAAATTAGTTTTAATAAAAATTTTTATTCTATTTATTTATGAAATAAATTGATTGCATGAGGTCTTTTAATTGACAGTCTTTATCACTTGCATGTTGATGCGAATGTAAACCTAAACGAACAAATAGTGAGTACCATAGGTCAAAAGAGACCCAGAGATCAAATTAACCAAAAATATTTATGGCATCATAGACTAGGCCATATTAGAGAGGATAGGATAAATAAACTGAAAAAGGATAGAATCCTTGGCTCTCTTTGCCCAAAGCCATATTCAGCTTGTGAATCTTGCCTTCGAGAAAAGATGGTCAAGTTACCCCTTATAGGACATGGGGAAAGGGCCACAAAGCTACTTGCCCTGGTACACACTGACGTGTGTGGGTCATTTGATGTGCAGGTCAGGGATGGTTACACCTACTTCATTATCTTTATCGATGATTTATCTAGGTATGGGTATGTGTATCTAATGAAATACAAGTCTGAGACCTTTGAAAAGTTCAAAAAATTCAGATATGAAGTAAAAAAGCAGACGGATAAACCCGTTAAGATTCTTCGATCTGATCGAGGAGGTGAATACTTTAGTCAAAAATTTTTGAGATATTTTAAGAACAATGGCATAGTCTCTCAGTGGACCCCTCCTGAAACACCTCAGCTCAACGGGATATCCAAAATGAGGAACAGGACCCTATTGGATATGATCAGGTCCATGATGAGCTTCACAGATCTATCCTTATTTCTTGAGGGACATGCCTTGTTAACTGCCATTCACTTGTTAAATAGGGTTCCTTCAAAGTCTGTTCCTACCACATCATATGAGATATGGTTCAGTAAGAAGTCGAGTCTGGGTTATCTTAAGACTTGGAGATGTCCGGCCTATGTCAAGAGATAGTTGGTGGAAAAGTTGGAGGATAGATCTATTATAGTTCATTTTATAGGGTATCCAAAAGAATCTATGGGATACTAATTCTACTTTCCATGAGATCACAATGTGATTGTGAGTCGAAATATCATATTCCTAGAAAAATAGTTTATCTAGGATGGCAGCAGTGGGAGGTTAGTAAAGCTCAAAGAGAAGGTCTCTGAAGAGCTCAGAGCTATAGATCCTCAAGAACCTATAATTCATGAGCCAGTAGTTGATATTCCTCTACCATCTCGTAGATCTAGCAAGGTCTTCCGACCTCCTAAAAGGTACATGGATATGCTTATGAAAAAAGTGAAGAAAATATTCCTTATAGGAGATAGAGGTCATGGTGATGATCCCAATAGCTTTAACGAGGCGATGTCTGACATTGATTTCGAAAAATGGTTAGATGCTATGAAAACAAAAATTGACTCGATGTACTCGAACCAAGTCTAGACTTTAGTGGATCCACCTAAAGGTAATGTACCTATTGGATGTGAAAACTGCCTTCCTGAATGGATATCTTGAAGAAGATATCTATATGGAGCAGCCTATATGTTTCATGTTCGATGATGGTGATCATAGAGTCTGCAAGCTGCAAAGGTCCATAAAAGAATTAAAGCATACTTCTCAGAGTTGGAACCATCATTTTGATAAGGCAATCAAATCATTTGATTTCATCAAAAATGAAGAGAAACTTTATGTATATAAGAGGATCAGTGGGAGCGCGATTACTTTCCTCATATTATACATGGATGATATTCTCCATATTGGGAACAACATTCCCATGCGGACATGGTCAAAATATAGTTGTCCAAAGAATTCTCTATAAAAGATCTAAGAGAAGTATCCTATATTCTCGAAATAAAGGTCTGTAGGAATAGACTTAGATGGATGCTTGACCTATCACAAAAGCTATACATAGAGAAGGTGCTGAAGAAGTTCAACATGAAAAACTCTAAGAGAGGTCTTTTACCTCTTAGGCATGGTATTCATCTCTCCAAGATGATGTGTCCGACCACATCTGAGGAGGTTCAGCGTATGAGTAGGATTTCTTATGCTTCGATAATAGGGAGCCTCATGTATGTCATGCTATATACCCGACCTGATATTGCCCTTGCCGTGAGTGTCACGAGCAGATATCAGTCGAATTCAAACAAAGAGCATTGGACAGCTATGAAGAATATCTTTAAGTACTTAAGAAGGACTAAGGATCTATTTTTGGTCTTTGAAGGTGATTCTAAGTTGCGATTCGAGGGTGTATTCTTGTTTGATTTACTAGAAGGGTTATGAGTAATCGATCAATGGAGACTGAGTGTGCTATAGATGTGTAGGATAAATTTTGATTTTAATATTAGTTATAAAACTAGATGTCATGCCATGACACAGTACTGCAAAGATAATGGTACCATAGCCCTTGCTAAAGAGCTAAGATCTCATCAGAAGTTCAAATACATAGAGCACCGATATACGCAACTATCTCATATCAAGGTGCGAAGAGTAGACTCCATAGATAACATGGCAGATCCACTGACTAAACAGCTGAGCCAATCGAGAATGAAAGTCCACCTTGAAAAGATGGGACTTAGATTTATAGCCAATCAGCTTGAGTCCAAGTGAGAGATTGTTAGATGTATGTCCTAGAAGCTAATATAGCTGACACATTGTAATTAATCTAGGACATAATTTTATACTTAATATATTGATATAATCAATAAAAAAAAAAATTCATTCAAGTGTAATGTGTCTTTGAATCATCCATGAAATTAGTTTCGATATATATTCTCAAAGTGTTGAGAATTAAAAATATGTATTTAATTCCTAAAGGCTTCCCGATCATAGGATCATCATGAGGACGGTGACAGATTCGGATAGACTGATGCATAAATCATTTTTTTTGAGATAGATGGCTCTTTAATCTACTGTGTAGAGATACAGGACGATGAGTGTGGGCAGTTGTTAGAGAACAACTAGCACTAAGCGTGACCATACGAGAGATCACTTGGATTTCTATTCAATCATCAGTTATTGTCTCAATGCTATAGTTGTGTATCTGATTTTTTAATTTGAGATGGTACTACTACTCGCAATGAGGCTACTGGAGATTGATTGACACATAAACATGAGTCTCAATGAGCCCTTGTAGTGGATATTGATGATAGTTGATCCACTGTAGGAGTAGGGTACGTATCAAGATGGGATCTATCAACCTTAATAGAGAGGAGTAGTCCTATAAAATTTGAGAAACTAAGTCCATGAATCTATGATCACAGTAGAGTGATTGATGGAAAAGAGTTTCCATAAATATCGCTTCTGAACTTGAGCTAATCAAATCTATCGTATGACTGATGTTAAGGTTTAACGATTTATCCATGACCTGCCATCTAGTCAGAACTCACGATAGGGAGATTAAATCACACATTAACTACACCTAGAGATTTATTTCAGTTCTATTGGGTTGTCACTATATACTGCTAGGTGTCACTGATGGATTATGAGAGCTCACTAGGATTGTTTTCGATCAACAATCCTTGATTGAGTTAGAGTGAAATTGTTTCGAATTGAAAAGAGTTTCAATGATAAAATGATAGAGATCATTGTATATCTCACTATCAGATAGAATTGAACTTATGAGGTCACACAACAAAGAGATTAAGCCTGAAATTAGTAATTGAGCTTATGAAGTGTCAATTGGATTTAGAGAAATCCATTGGGTTTATGGTAACCTTGCTAGCACATGGTTGGACCCAATTCTTCTTTCAGTTAGGATTACTTATTTGATAAGTTAATGCTAACTTAATTATATGCTGATTATCTACATGAATAAGATTCATGAGACTTTAATTATTGGGTGTCTAAGGTTATGGATCACATAAATTAAGGATGCAAGTCCCTTATGAATCTCCTTGATAGTTATTATGGGATGCCACTTTGAATTGTTCAATTTGGGCATGTCCATTAATTAGAGGGTTTTAGTTTTCATATGAGGTGTCTCTTGGGTACAAAAGAGGGTGTCTAATTATGGGTGCAAGGGCTTCAATAGTTGGTGCCTAATGAACTCCCTAATGTAAGTTGGATAACTTAAGTTAATAGAAATCATAATGTAAGTAGGACTTGTATTATATGATTGAATAGGATTCAATCTTTGTGCCTATAAAAGGGGACCTCCCCTAAGGTCCTAAAATCATCCAATCCAGCCCCTCTCCACCCCAAAAGAACCTCCCATGCCCTCTCTTCCTCCCTCTTTCTTTTCTCCTTAGGCATCCCCACACCATACTACTTGGGATGCGCGTCCCAAGTTTTGCACATGCCTAAGGCATTGGGTGGCCCATCATTTGCTGGTTGTTGGTCTCTTGTAGCACTACAAGGTAAAGAGAAAGGTAAAGAGGAAGAGAAGATAAGGATCAAAGAGAAAGATCAAACGTTGATTGCGATCTAGGCTTCGTTCAGATTCAGTAGGCTGAATTTTGGAGAATCAAAATTCAGATCTTAGAGGGCTGATCCAGGCTGATCCTGAGTGGATACTCTAGAGGGTGGATACTTGTGTGACTAATAAAGAGTCTCGTCTCTTCCAGATCCAGATTTGAAGAAAGAGATTGTGAAAAAGATATGTGATTTGATCACAATTTAAATTTCAGCATATATCAATTTCAATATATGAAATAGATCCATATGGTTTTATATTTTTATACATGTAAAATTTAGATTAAAATTATTTTAATCTTATTCTCTACTGTGATATTTAGAAAATTAAATTTTTGAAACACATATGTATGCTTCAAACCTCAAATTCCAACATCTTCGACATCGAAAAGGTCTGAGGTAATCGAAGGAAGAGATCAAATCAGATCTATCATCAAAAGCTAACTGCATGAGCTAGCACTCATGTAGAGGGCTGATTGGTCTGAGGACTTCATGTGGACCATCTGTAGAGGCCAGACGCTTGTGCGGCTATGAGCGATCAAAGAAGAGTTTCAGATCTACGTTCTCAATTATGGAGATCAACTATCCATGCTCAAGTATTGGGTTTGGAACCCTAAAAGTGGTAGATTAGATATATCACTAATTGCTGTTCTTGTTCAAATGCTTGTAATATTAGATTCAAATTTTTATGTATATAAATTTATGTTATAAATCTATTTATAGGAGTTTTAAGATCAGATCTTATGCATGTATTTGTAGATTAAATAGTTTAATCTAATATTCTTTCATTGAAAATTTTGAAATGTATGCATGAAACCCCTGCGCTATCTATCAGTGGTATCAGAGTCAGGTTGCTTATAACATGAATTTATTCTTATATATAATCTGATATTACATGCATTTAGATCTATAATTTAATTTAGATTAGATCTGATATGTAATATTTAGATCTGAAATTAATTGTAGATCTGATCACACAAACTGATATAAGGTTGTCCTGCTATAAGGTTTACCCCTTACAGTGTTGGGTTTCGGTGGCACAGTGGAAGGGTTAGGTGTTTAAAATTTTCATTCAAAACATCCAATGCACCAGAAGTCCTAATGCCTAGAAACTCTTGACTATAATAGTCAAAGCATAATAAATATAAATTAGGATAAGAAAATACCTATAGTGCTAATCTCAATTTTCATAAGACGTCTAAGTATCCGTCCTTCAATGATGATCCACACAAAAATTGAACCAAAGACAACGCTCTTTCTTCACCTTGCTTCAAGAGTTCTAGTCCCTAAAACTCGACTAGCCTCGTACCGATCAAATTTCTTCAAGAACCTGACCTCACCCTCTTAGAACCTCCTTTGCACTTCTGATTCTCCTTCTTTAGGACTCTTACAACTCTTGTTAGGACCAGATAAGGCTTTGTCTTAAATCCTAAAGCCTTGTCCTAAAACTAAGATAGATTGCAAGAAAGAAAGGAGAGCAACAGGAGAGAAATTGGAAACCCCTCTTAGATTCATCAGATACCCAGTGCCCAGGCCTATTTATAGCCATCAGAGGGATGCCAAAAGAGAGGGATATGCCTTATCCAAATGGTATATCTGATCTGATTATCAGAGATAAGAGTTCCTTCAAGCAGAAGGACTCTTATCCATGACACGTCGATCAGTACCCTGGTCTGCGCGCATGCAACCAAAGAAGGAATATTTTCACATCCCTTCTCAAATCCAAAAAATCTTAAAAAATCCATATGGATTGGGGATTCAATATGGATTCTAGAAAATCAAAAATAATAATAAAATTCTCATGGAAGGATGCTATCCGTGCACCTCTTCATGTGAGTGCTGATCACCATGTGCGCAGGCATTAGGACCGACTTATGGCTTCTGTTTGGCATCTAGATAATCTGAAAAAATTCTAAAAAAATTATCAAAAATATCTTATCAAACAAAAAATATTATCACAAAAATAATTTAAATATGAAAGCATTTGATATGGATAAGGACTCTCCAAATCATGGAGAGATGCGATGCTTCTGCACGCACGTGTGAGACATCCTTCATTTTCAAATTTTTTCTCTTCCCCAAAAATTATAAAACAAATATATCTCATACTTTAAGATGTGCAAAAAAGAATGAAGGGTGATGTGATCTACTATAAATAATTTAATCCCATGAAAAAATAAAACTTTTCTTCTGCCCATGCCAACACTTGTAGGCAGAACCTGTTTTACACCAAGAGTCCACCACAACTTGGACTCTTCATATTTGGCATTAACATAGGATGTGGTGCCCTAATTTGGGATACTTCTAGGTATCACGACCTGATCTAAATGTCTACCAAATTGGGCTAGCTAATTAGCAAGGGATGGGAACAAATTGATCTCCAAAGGAGCAAGGGTTTCCACATGTGCTAGCATGCTTACCGGAACCCTGATTGAATCCAAAATTCCTATCAATCTTTTTTCAAAAGGATCCTTGGCCAATTTTTATATGTGTGTGACCCATTGAGTTCCACATCTAGTCAGTAGTAGGTTCGGAGATAAGTTGACCAAATTTGATTAGATTTCAATCTAATCATTTAGGTCCAATCGAGCTAACCCGAGTTCAACAATTAGAATCCTTTCTAATTGGCGATCGAATTAAACTCTTTAATTTGATCAAAAATCTACATTTAAGATTGATATTTAGCAATATATCATGACTACTCAAAGATATAAAATTTGATAAAAATATCAAATATACCCTTCAGTGGCAAATTATCGTGCAATTCAATCCTTCGATCATCTTTGCACCCTAAATATGTTCATGAGTATGGAATCATGTCAAATTCAAATACATATTCATATCGATTCTCAATTAACCAATGATGAGCCAATGAAGAAGCATTAGAAACTCTTTCTAATCTCCTTCTTGCTTTTGGCCAAAAGATTTTTCTGAGTCATCTAGGATTGAGAATACACTGGATGCGATCTCCTCTTACTAGGAGTGATCAATTCCATATTGACCTACTCACATCCTTCATACACACTCCACCATATCCAAAACACTCCGTACATATTTTAATGTCATGCCTGGGTATGAACCAAAATATGGATTCATGTGCACAAGATTCTATGGTGGTTTCAGGTCTAACGATCACTTGCACAACTCTCACTTAGAGAACCATCTTTGACATACAAATAAGACTTTCATAAGATGTTATCTTTCATCGAGTCAATTAAGTAAACTCATTTCTCAAATGAGCACCCACATCTTTGTATCAGTGTCTCACACAAGTGGCTAGTGAAATCTGCCACCGTCTTCATTGAGCATACATAGGATGTGCCAGTCTATCCGAAATATTGATCTCCGACTCAATACTCCTACAATCAAAAATATTTAAGATTAGGATTTTAGGATTTTAGGTCTCACTAGCATGACCCATTCATGTCTCCTAAAATCATTATCCTAATCTTTGAGGTTTATTATAATCTTAGACATAATACGATGCAGCTAATATGATGAATCAATGCCTCAAATAATAATAAATGTTATTTCACGAATTGAAAAATCATAAAGAATGTTCCATCGCAACACACTTGCGATTGGCTTATAAGACACTTTTCTTTCAATCTCTGACTTGCACTAAAGCCAATTGCCTTTGTATCTCATACAATCATGATGATAATCATATAGCTACTGTGGTATGGCCTTAGTGAATGGGTCTGCTATATTATTCTTTCTGTCTACTCATTTAAGAATAACATCTTGTCTCTAACGAGATGAAAATATTTGAGGATGTGCTTGAATCTATAATGAGACCTAGGTTCCTTATCTTGAATAACGGCCCTAGTGTTATTACTCTAGAGTGACATCGATCCTTCAATCTTAGGAATGACTCTTAAATCCATGATGAGTTTCTTCATCCAGACAGCTTCCTTAATGGCTTCACTAGCAGCAACATACTCTGGCTCAGTAGTTGAGTCAGCTTCTATCTACTACTTGAAACTCTTCCAACTCACTACACCATCATTTAGGATAAACACATACCCTGATATTGACTTGCTATCATCTGCTTTCCAATGATCTTTTCTTGGATCAGCCTGAAATCTACTAGCTATGCCCAAAGCATAAGCTACATCGGCTTGGTACATAGCATGGCATACATAATTGATCCCACAGCTGAAGTATAAGAGGTTTCATTCATCCTTTTCCTCTCTTCTGGTGTCTTAGGACACATTCTCTTAGAGAGACGTATACCATGATTTGCAGGCAAGTAACCTCTTACTTACCTCCATATTAAATCTCTTTAATATGAGATCTATGTACTGTGATTGGGATAAGCTTAACATCCTTTTAGATTTATCTCTATAGATTTTTCTATCCAGTATATAAGATGCTTCACCCAAGTCTTTCATGAAAAACTTATTCGATAGCTAAGTCTTGACCGATTGCATCATTGGGATATTATTCCCAATGAGTAGTATGTCACCAACATACGGAACCAAGAAGATAATAACACTCCAATTTATCTTCTTATATACACATGGTTCATCCATATTTTTGATAAAGCCAAACTCTTTGACTGTCATATCAAATCGGATGTTCCAGCCCCTCGAGATCTACTTCGATCCATAGATGGATCTTATTAGCCTATATACTTGATTTGCTCTCCCACTTGAGATAAATCCCTCTGGCTGAGTCATATAGATCACTTCCTCTAGATTACTATTGAAAATCGATCTTGACATCCATCTACCAGATTTCAATATCGTAGTATGTTGCTATAGCAAGCAAAATTCGGACGAACTTGAGCATAGCCACTGGTGAGAAAGTTTCATCATAGTCAATTCCTTACCTTTGACTGAAACCTTTCGCCACTAACCTAGCTTTGTAGATTTCTACTTGGCCATCTACTCTGATCTTTTTTTTGAAGACCCACTTGTATCCTATTGGGGTCACACCCTCAGGTGCATCAACCAAGGTCTACACTTGGTTGGTATTCATCGAGTCTATCTCAGATTTTATAGCTTCCAGCCATCTGTCTGAGTCTCTACTCATGATAGCTTCCGAATAGGTCAGTGGATCAACATCATAAATGATATTGATCGAGTTATCATTCTCAATGATAAAATTATATCTCAAAGATGCTTGACACACTCTATCTGACCTTCAGAGAGGAGGTGTGTATAGTGGATGTACCTCATCCTTGGATACTTTTGATTGAGGATCTTCTTGTGGTCCAACTACTGTATTTTTAGATCGGTTTGTAGATCATGAACTTTCATAAATTCAATATTCCTCCCACTGCCTCCTTCTTGGATAAATTCATATTTTAAGAAAGTGGCATGCCTACTAACAAACACCTTTTGTTTAGTAGGGTGGTTGAAATAATATCCATTAATTTTATTAAGATACTCTACAAACTTACACTTATTTGATCTAACATTAAGCTTATGTCCAAAAAATATTTTTGACATAAGTAGGACAGCCCTAAGTCTTAAGATATTTAAGATTAGGCTTCTTTCCATTCTATATCTCATGTGGAGTGCTTGCAACAGACTTTGAAGGCATTCTGTTTAATATATATGTGACAATCTCTAAGGCATTATCCCTAGAAAGATATTGGGAGATTGGTGAAGCATATCATAGACCGCACCATATCCATTAAAGTATGATTCCTCCTTTCTGCAACACCATTTAATTGAGGTGTATAAGGAGGGGTCCACTCAGAGAGAATACTTTTACTTTTAAGATGATCAAGAAATTCACTAGATAAGTACTCTCCTCTTCGATCAGATTGAAGAACTTTGATATTTTTTTCAATTTGTTTCTCGACCATACTTTGATACTCCTTGAACTTATCAAAAATTTTGAATTTATATTTCATAAGATACACATATCTGAACCTTAATAAATCATCTATAAAGATAATAAAATAGGAGTATCTTCTTCTGGCCTGAGTTGTTATCAGTCCATATACATCTATATGTACTAGAGCTAACAACTCACTTGTCCTCTCTCCATATTAAGAAAATAGAGTCTTGGTCATCTTACTCATGAGACAAGATTTATAGGTCCCAATGATTCATAATTATTTGGATTAAAGAATTCTTCTTTGTATAACTTATTTATCCTTGACTCACTAATATGACCAAGACGATAATGCCAGAGATATGTGACATTCACATTTTCTCTCTTTCTTTTTATATTTCTTTCAATATAAAAAATATTTTTATTGAGTGTAAGAATTAAAAAATTGTTATCAATATAACCACAGCCATAAAATTTATTAGAAAAAAAATAGAGCATCCATTTTCCATTAGCTTTATTTCATAATCTTGTTTTAATAACAAAGGTATAGAAATAATATTTCTAATGACCTTTGGCATGTAATAATAATCTTTTAATTCTAAAGTTTTGTTCAAAGGTAAATTAAGCATACAGGTTCCCACAGTCTCTGCACTAATGGACTCTCCACTTGCGCCATAAAGCTCGAGGTCATCTCTTTTCAATCTTTGATATTCTGTAGTTACAGTAACGAACTACAAAAGTATGATTCATATGCAGTATCCAATACCTAAATATCAGAGTCTGAGTCACTCAATAAAAAATAGGTCTGTATCATATACACACCTTTTGGTGTTACACTTGCACCCTGCTTCAATTTTGCAAGATAATTCTTGCAATTATACTCTCAATGTCTAAATTTTTCATAAATAATATTCATACGAACATCATTACCTTCTCATTATTATTGATCAATCTAGGGTCAGAAATATCCAGAACATCAGAGATCTTTTCCAATATAAACCTAATTTGCAAGTTTCTTAACCAATCCACATAGTTGCATCGGTCAACATAGTTTTATTTATGGTATTATGGGGTGAAAATAAAGAAGCCATATTATAGACTTAAATCTATATAAAATAATAGTATAAGTAGACCACTCATGTTTGACATGCATAACTAGATGAGAACTTTTAAAACTAGTTATGTCTCCTACTATTTTATCAGATACCATAGCCCTCTCCTATGGTAAACAAGATATATTTTATATTTATTTTAGTGAGATTGAGATCCTAATTCCTCATAACGATCTTGTGTTAACACAACAAACCCTTATGAGTTTATAGGTAGGAAACTCTTTCTAATTACATCTCATGCAATTCTCAATATTTTATCTTGGCCTCTAAAATATTATTAGCCTTGTGTTAACACAACAAGCTATAATATTTTAGTTAAGTAAGATCATTCATTTCAATACAGTCAAAATCGAATATAATTATCTTTGTGTTAGCACAACAAAGCAGTATATCCAAAATTACCGTAAGTATCTTTTATGCATCAAGATTATGTTATATCAATCCTTATGATAAGCCTTATGGTACATAACAAACTAGCCATAGTTCATGATGTAACATTAACCTAGCATGAAGGAAGGCCCTTAGTAGTGTTTAAAATACTAAGCTACCTTCATTCAAGATTCAAACTAATCTAATTGATCAAAAAAATGTTAAGATTAGTGGGGGTCCCTCCATTGCTTTTCTTAGACACCAATAAAATTGGTCAAGTCAGCAATAGAACTAATTAAATAATCACTGCACTTGAAACACTCCTTAGACACTAATTAATTAATTGATTCAAAAAAAAGATCAGCTTCTGGTTCACAACACTATGACTTAATATGATTTTTATGAGGGCTTTAATGGTCTCAAACACATCCTAATTCAATCTATCACAAGAATATACTATAATAGTTGTATCTTAATAATCATAATAACTAATTATGGCATCTTATCATATCTCTAAGATATGGAAGCAGAATCATACAATATGATTATAACTAAATATCTCAACATATATACATAAAGTTCTAATAACATGCATGAATATAAAATACTCTTTTCACGGTTTTTTTTTTTGAAACATCACAGTGGCACCCCTACACGCCATAAGAGTACCCTATTGAATAGGAAGAGAGGGTCTCTAAACTCTACTTGCTCTTATGATCGGACGGCCTGGTGATGAACTCTAATTAGAGTACTAAGCTACTAAGAAAATTTGACACATACATCATGCATTTTATATTTAAAATATATCTCTAAGACATGATAGGGTTTGGATGTTAATCGGATTTGTTGATGCAAAATTTTGTCGATGTCGGAGAAGCTGGAGTCGAGGGGATCACGGCCGCCATCGGGACCTGCAAGGAAAGTCTAAACCGGAGTTGGGGGTGCTCTGGCAAGACCCTCTGACGCTCAAGTCAGTACTCTACTTCAATAGAAATGGAGCACTCGAATGGATTTTAGCAAAGTTTAGAGATAATGCTTAGAGCTTAGAGGAGAACGTATCTGGGGGGTCTCTTTTATAGATGGGAGAGCGTAACCGATTGACAGCGACGTCCGTAATTGCCTGGTAGTGGGCCGTTCAGGGCCATATGGAGTTTGTTATGGAGATAAGTAGTGTCCGTTGTTGTGACTTGTCGGAGAGTGGTGGGCCCACGTGGAGTTTATTACAAAGAGTGGAGTGGTGTCTGTTATCGTGACTTGCTGGGGAGTTCGAGCCGGATGGTTGAAGCTTGATTGGGACGTCTGGTGGAGCGGAATAGCTCTTTATCTCAGCAATCTAAGAGAAGCTCGGATCTTTCTGAGGTTGCTGACGGGTTAACTGTTATTGGGTGCCTTAGGCGTTGATGCTGTAGACGGAAGTCATCTGGGGTAGAAGCCCAGATGAAAACTTTCTGTTGGAGAAATCCGGCTGGAGTCTGATTGCTAGAGAAGTCTGTTTGGAATTTGTTTGATGTAGAAGCTTGTCTGAAGACTATCCACTGGAGAGATCCAGTTGCATGAGGAATCCGACAGAAAGTTGATCGATAGCGAAATTCAGAAGGCACTATAGAAGGTTGACCGAGAGGAGAGTCCGGAAGGCATTGTGGAAGTTCATTCACTGGAGGAGTCTAGAGTCCAATTTTGTTGTAGAAGTTCGAACGGAGTCTGATTCTTGTAGGAGTCCAGAAGGAGGCCACTTACTGTAGAAGCTCAGATGGAGACCGATTGCAGTGGAAACCTGGATGGAGATCGCTTATTGTAGAAGTTCAGATGAAGTCCACTTACCGTAGAAACTCGGATGAAGTCCGCTTGCAATAGAAGTTCAAATGGAATTCGCTTACTGTAGAAGCTCGGATGAAGTTTGACAGGCGGTCGACCACTATAGAAATTTGGATGGAGTCTGGTTACTGTAGAAATCCTGCTGCTGGAGAAGCCTGAACATTGACGAAGTTCGGAAGAAGCTCAGAGTAAAGTCAATTACGACAGAAGGAAGTCTGGAAGAGATTCGGAGAGTAGTCGATCACTGTAGAAAATCGACTGATAGTGAAGCCCAGAGAGTATTTGGAGTAGTCCGATAGACGACTGAAGGAGCTCTTTATCGGAGAAGTCCAGAGGGTATGATAGGAGTTCGTCCATTGGAGGAATCTGGAGGACACTGTGGAAGGTGAACTGCTGGAGGAGTCCGGATGGTACTGTGGAAGCTTGGATGGCCGAGGGAGTTCAGAAAGACACCGCACAAGGTCGGAAGCTGGAGGAGTCCTGGGAGAGTTGGCCTCTTATGAACTTTGGCTGGGGTTATTTTGTACCCAACACTAGTCCCCCTACTTTCGAGTTCGGATTTTGAATGAAGAAAGTACAGAGAAATTTTCACAGTCGAAGTTGCCCCCCTTGATTTTTGTACTCAATTATTTCCAAATATTTTGGCATTTGGTGCACCGGTGCTGGAGGGAAGAAGGCCAACTTCGAGAAGAAGCTTGAGGAACTCCAGAAATGTGCCAGCGATCGATCTTGGACTCAGGCCTCCAAGATCAACTCCCTCGATGTCGAGTTGGCAACCGCACGAGAGAAGATCGGCCAATTGGAAGGGAGCTCATCCTGGCTTCCAACTCAGGCTGACTATAGCTGGGACTGGTCGAAGAAATTCTCTAACCTCCAGAACAGCTACAGGATATCGAGATGAATTACAACACCTATCGAGTCGGCTGGTGCAGGCAAATAGACAACTATAGAAGGAGGCTCAAGATGATGACTGATGAGGTTGCTCGCCTTCAGAAGTAGTTGTCCGAAAGAGCCCAGGCCGTTTCGGTTCAAGGCTCCGACAAGCTCCGATCCTTGAGGGGAACCATGGAAGAACTGTCTGTAGCCCTTGGGAAGGAGAAGGCTGAACTGCAGCAACTAAAAATTTAGCTGGCCTATGAGCAGCAGGCGGTCAAGGATGCAGAAGCAGAGTCCGAAGTTCTAAGGAAGAGGCTTCGAGAATCGAAGGGCGAAAGCCGACGGTTTCACCAAATGTATCGGAAGATGCTGTTAAGAAAGAAGAAACTGGAAGAAGTTAAGAACTTAAAGCAATCCCTGATAATGGCTGGAACCGAGAGTCCGAAGTCAGAAGAAGCCGAGCTTCCTTAGAGCTTCTTTTACCTTTTGTTCCATGTATTCTTTTCTTTTCTTATTATTTTTTTTTTGCCTTCAAAGGCTTTTGTAATGCACTCTTTACTAATGAAATAAAAAAAAAAATTCTCATTACCTTATCTATTATTGCTCTGAGTTGTCGTTTACTGAGCTTCTCTTATCTTTTGTCTTATTCGATGTCGATGTTGTTTGAAGGTTCCTGATCATCGCCGCATTGATTCACCCTTTTTGTTCATGACCGAAGGTCTTTTCGAGGCCATTCGAATTTGACACTTTCTTCCGATGTTCGAGCTTAGGGCCCGAACTTCTCGTTACTTTGAGGAAGTCTATTTCCTCCTGCTACTGTTGGGTTTCCCCTTAGAGATTGAGAATTTTTGAAAAGAGTTTTCTTCCTCGTTGAGACGTGGTCCCTTGTGTCTTAGATGTAGTTTGTTTTTTTCTTATCTCTGACGTAGCTCGTCGCTTTTCCTTTTTCTCTCTCCCTTTTTTTTTATGTTTGGGCGAGGGTTTTTCCTCTGCTCCTAACGGAATTGTAGGGGTGTAGAGGAGCCATTGAGAAGGCTTTTTTCCTCATCCGGTCTTAAATGATCAGGTCTTCGTTTGTGTTTGGATGAGGTTCTCCTCCTATTTTTGACACAGTCAATTTCAGCTCATGTCAGGATGAGGTTTTTTTTCTGTTCCTAATAGGACTGTGGGGGCACATAAGGGCTGTTGCGAGGGTCTCTCCCCCCATCTGATCTCTTAATAATCAGATCTTCGACTTTGCTCATGTTAGGACGAGGTTCTCCTCCTGTTCCTAACATGACTGTAGGGGCGCATAAGGGCCATTGCGAGGGCCTCTCCCCCCATCCGATCTCTTTATAATTGAGTCTTCGACTTTGCTCATGTTAGGACGAGGTTCTCCTTCCATTCCTCACATGGCTGTGGGGGCGCATAAGGGCCGTTGTGAGGGCCTCTCCCCCTATCCGGTCTCTTAATAACCAAATCTTCGACTTTGCTCATGTTAGGATGAGGTTCTCCTTCCGTTCCTAACATTACTGTGGGGGTGCATAAGGGCCATTACGAGGACCTCTCCCCCCATCTGGTCTCTTATTAACCGGATCTTCGATTTTGCTCATGTTAGGATGAGGTTCTCCTCCCGTTCCTAACATGGCTGTGGGGTAGCATAAGGACCGTTGCAAGGACCTCTCCCCCCATCCGGTCTCTTAATAATCGGGCCTTTATTTGTGTCGGGATGAGGTTCTCCTCTTGTTCCTGACATGCTTAGTTTCAATTGTCTGAAAGAGCTACTCCCTGTCATTATAAGCTCATGCCAAAAGAAAAGATATGCAAATATGAAACTTTTATTTAAGGTAAAGTTATCGGTAATACATTCATAAATTTTTTGAATTCCATGGTCGCAGAAGGTCTGCTCCTCCGAGTTCTTTTAGATAGTATGTTCTGGGCCGGACTACCTTCCTGACTTCATACGGGCCTTCCCAGTTGGGGCAAGTTTTCCTTGGTTCTGAGGTTGTGAAACAGCGGCTCGCCGAAGTACTAAGTCCCCCGCTCTGAAAGCTTTGCTCTTGACCCGGGAGTTGTAGTAGCGGGCTGCTTTTTGCTTGTAGGCTGCCATCCGAACTTGAGCTATCTCTTACTTTTCTTCTAACAAGTCGAGGTTGGCCTTAAGATCCTATGAGTTGTGCTGCTCGTCGAATGCCATGGCTCACGCCGATGGAAGCTTGAGTTCAATCGGGATAATAGCTTCTATTCCGAAGGCTAAGGCAAAGGGGGTCTCCCCCGTGGGCAGTCTTTGGGTAGTTCGATATGCCCATAACACATGATAAAGCTCGTCTGCCCAAGTTTTTTTTGCTTTTTCAAGTCTTGCCTTGATTCCTTGCAACAGAGTCCTGTTGGTCACCTCGGCTTTGCCGTTTTCCTGCGGATAGGCTACTGACGTGAAGTTATGGGAAATATTTAAGTCTTCACAAAATTCAGCAAACTTTGCTCCAGCAAATTGTCGCCCATTATCAGTAATGAGAGTTCTGGGTAAGCCGAACCTACAAACGAATTGACTTCCAGATGAAGTCCTGCACTTTAGCTTCTGTGGTTTTCGCCAAAGGTTCGGCTTCGATCCACTTGGTGAAGTAGTCAATTACCACCAGGAGGAACTTCCGCTGTTTGGACGCCATGAGAAAAGGTCCAAGGATATCCATCCCCCATTGTGCAAACGGCCATGGGGCACTCAAGGGTGTAAGTTCGGAGGCAGGCTGTCTTTGGATATTCGCATATCTCTGACACCGATCACACTTTCTGACATATTCAATGGAGTCGTGGTACATTGTAAGCCAGTAATAACCTTGTCAGAATAGTTTGTGGGATAAAGATCTGGCCCCCAGGTGACTTCCGCAGACTCCTTCATGTACCTCCCACAAGGCAAAGTCGGCTTCAGAAGGTCGGAGATATTTCAGGAGGGCCAAAGAGTACGACCTCTTGTATAGCTTGCCCTCATAAAGGATATATCGGGAGGCCTGGTTTCTAAGCTTCTGAGCTTCTTTTGCATTATGAGGAAGAACCCCATCTTTGAGATATGCAACTAGTGGGTCAATCCAGTTGGGTTTATGGCTGATCTCCATTACAAGCTGCAGTTCTTCCATACTTGGACATTTCATAACTTCGAAGAGGACTTCTTTGGGTAGTTCAGCTGGAGCCAGTGTAGCCAACTTGGAGAGAAGATCGGCCCTGATATTTTTTGCTCTTGGAATCTGCTTGATGTCAAAGCTGCCAAAGGCAGGGATGATCTCTTTTACCTTTTCGAGATACTTGGCCATATTGTCCTCTCGAGCTTCATAGTTTTTGCTGACTTGTCCCACCACCAATTGGGAGTCACTGTAGACTTGGAGCCAATCTACTTCTAATCTTTGGTGATCTTCAGTCCTGCAATCAGAGCTTCATATTCTGCTCCATTATTTATCGTAGAAAATTCGAAGTGCAGTGCATACTCCATAATAATTTCTTCCAGATTGACCAAGATCAGGCCCGCGCCCGTGTCTGACATGTTGGAGGAACCATCCACATAGAGGGCCCAAAAACTATTAGGGAGATCTGTTCTTTCCTCCGGGGATTTCGGCTAGAGCCCTGGGTTGTCAGCTTCACCTCGTTCAAGTTCGGCTTCTTCCAGGATAGTGCATTCCACTATGAAGTCTACTAATATCTGAGCTTTTATCATCGATCGAGATCGATAGTTAATGTCAAATTTCGTGAGCTCGATCGCCCATTTCGCTATCCTTCTGGAAGCATCCGCTCGATGCAGAACTGCCTTAATCGGCTCGTCGGTGAGCAGTGTTATGGTGTGCCCTTGAAAGTAAGGTCGGAGCCTTCAGGCTGCAATCAATAGGACGTAAGTTAGTTTCTCTAACTTAGTGTATCTAGTTTCGGCGTCTCTCAATACTCAACTTATGTAGTAGATCGGCCATTGAATTTTTGCTTCTTCCTTAACCAGAACTGCTGCGAGAGCCATAGGGGAGACCGTCAGGTACAGGAACAACTCTTTTTCAGGTTCGGGCTTTGCCAATAGTGGAGGTGAGCCGAGGTAGTTCTTCAATTCTTCGAACACTTGTTGACATTCAGTGGTCCAACAGAAATTCTTTGACTGCTTGAGAGTCTGAAAGAAAGGTAGGCACCGTTCGACCGACCTTGAGACGAAGCGATTCATGGCTGCTACTCTCCCAGTAAGGCACTGAACTTCTTTTATGACTTCGGGGCGATCATTTTCTGGATGGCACGAATCTTTTTCAGATTTACTTCGATCCCACACCCCGATACCATAAAGCCCAAGAATTTCTTTGAGGTTACTCCAAAAACGTACTTGGTTGGATTCAGCTTCATCTTGTATTTTTGGAGGGTGCTGAAGGTCTCCTCAAGGTCGGTGATGTGGTTCATTGAGAATTTACTTTTTACAAGCATGTCATCCACGTAGACCTTCATATTGTGGCCGATCTGCTCTTTGAAGATCTTGTTCACCAGCCGTTGATAGATCGCCCCTGTATTTTTTAGGCCAAAAGGCATGACCCTGTAACAGTAAAGACCATGATCAGTGATAAAAGCAGTCTTTTCTTCATCCTCTGGTGCCATCCTGATTTGATTGTAGCCAGAGAATGCATCCACGAAAGTGAGAAGCTCGTGGCCCAACGTTGCACCACTAATTGATCAATTTTGGACAGAGGATAACTGTCCTTCGGGCAGGCTTTGTTCAGCTTTTTGAAGTCTATACACATCCTCCACTTGCCGTTCGCCTTCTTGACGAGAACCACATTGGAGACCCAGTTCGGATAGTTGACTTCTCTGATGAACCCAACATTCAGGAGTTTATCAACTTCCTTAGCTATTGTCTTCTGTCTTTTCGATGCATGACCTCAAATTTTTTTCTTCATCGGTCGATGTTTAGGATCAACAGCTAGACGGTGTTCCATGACTTCCGCATCAATCCCCGGCATGTCCGTCGGAACCCAAGCAAAAATATCTGCATTCTTTTATAGAAAATTGATGAGCTATGTCCATACCTCTTCTCCCAGGTTAGAGCCGATCTTCACCACATGCTCTTCATTCCCATTGTTCAAAGGAATTGAGACAAGATCTTCAATTGGCTCACTTCGTTCTTCAGCAAGATCGTCGTGGGTGTCTAATCCATCAACCAGACAAGGGTCAGACTAACCATTTCTTTGTAAGGCTATGTTATAGCAGTATCTTGCCAGGACTTGATCTCTCTGACCTCTCCGACCCCTTGGCTTGTAGGAAATTTCAACTTCAAATGGTAGGTCGATACCACAGCTCGGAGGGCGTTGAGGTCAGGTCGGCCGAGTATTGCATTGTAGGCAGACGACGCCCTTACTACCAAGAAATCTACTTGCGCTCTAGATTGTTTCGTGCACCGACCTGCAACTACGATCAAAGTTATTACTCCTTCAACTAGCACAACATCGCCAGTGAACCCTACCAATGGAGAGCTTATCGGTCCTAATCGATCATCCGAAATGGATATTTTTGACAATGCATCGTAAAACAAAATATCGGCCGAGCTTCAATTGTCAACAAAAATACGACGTACATCATAGTCAGCAATATTTAAAGAAACTACAACTGCATCATTATGGGAGAATTGAATCTCTTGGGTATCTTTTCAGTAAAGGTTATAGATTCTTCAGTCCTTTATCGCTTGGGCGGTCCGATTGATCCACTGGCTGCTCCCTGCCGGGGTCCTCCAGAGATGGTGTTGATGATCTCAATTGGAGGTCGATCTTCAGGCTGTTCTTCCTTCCTTGGTGGCTCTGATTGTGGTAGGGCCCTCGGCCGATCTTTCCTACCTTCAGACCGGCGTCGGATGAATCTGTTGAGCCAACCTCTCCTGATGAGCTCCTCGATCTCATCTCGGAGTTGAATACACTCCTCCATGTCATGGCCGTGGTCACGATGATAGAGGCAGAACTTGTTAGGGTTGTGCTTCTCGAGGTGTGTGTGCATCTTTTTCGACCTTTGCAGCTGCTCTCTGATCTCTATCAGCACTTGAGTTTTTGGAGCATTGAGATGGGCATAGCTGTAGAATCTTCCTAGGGGAGAGCTCCGTCGAACTCTGCGGTCTGGGCTTCTCTACCTATGAGCTCAGTGGGGAGTTTAGACACGCTTGTGTCTGGGGGAAGTTCGAGAACATGGCCGAGCTTCACTCTGCCCTTTTTCAGTTGCGGGCTTGCTGGAGTCACCCGCCTGCTGCTCCTTCACGGCCTCCTCATCTTTCAGCTTGAAGGCTTTCTCTACTCAGGCATATCCTTCGGCCAAAGCCAGCAAATCAGTGAAGTCCCTAGGATACTTCTTTTTCAGGGAAAATAGAAGGTCATTCTTTTGAAGATCGCTCTTCAGGGTGGCCATTGCAACTGATTGGTCGAAGTTTCGAACCTCCAATGCGGCGGCATTAAAATGGTTGACATAAGTTCAGATGGATTCTCCCTTCTTTTGCTTGATGTTGATGAGGAACTCCGAACCTCTCTGGGGATATCGGCTACTGACGAAATGAGCCACAAACTGATGGCTCATTTGATCAAAGAAGAAGATAGTACTCGATTTCAGTATCGAGTATCAATTTCTTGCTGCTTTTTTCAAGGTAAATGGGAAAGCTCGGTACAGGATGGCGTCCGACGTGCCATGGAGCAGCATCATTATCTAGAAGGCCTCCAGATGGTCAACCAGATCCGAGGTCTCGTCGTAGCTCTCAAATTGGGAGAGCTTGAAGTTCAATGGGATCGATTCCTGCATAATCCTTTGAGAAAAAGGAGGGTCAGTACAGATATCCTCACCATAAGCAGGGGGAGCATGGTTGAGCTCTTCGATCCGCCAGTTCATCTCTTGGAACCTTTGATCCAGGGGATCCTCTCGATCGTGAATTTCGAGGGTCTTCTGGCAGAATGGAGGTAGGGACCCTCCGGAGGTGGAATCTAATCAGACAGAGAGCTCTCCGCCCTCTGCTTCCCCTTTTCGGGGGATACAGGGCGACTGGCCCAAGTGGGCCGCCCGATCGTTGGCTTCTGAAACTCCGGCGATGCTCTTTTTAGCCGCATAGATGCCTGCGGCTGCTGCTGCTGCTGCATGGCCTGCACCGCTTCGGTGAGGCCCCTGACCTGCTGAACCAGCAGGTCAAACTGCTCTATGCCGACTGTCGTTACCGGAGGAGGAGGAGCCTGAAAAACTGAAGATGAGGTCGGAGCCGACGGATCTTGTTGAGATCTGGTCATGGAGGCCGTATACATACCTTTTGGTGCATCGCTTGCACCTGCTTTTATAGTTGCAAGATATAATTTGCAATTTCTTTTCCACTGTCCTGCCTTGCTGCAGTGAAAGTAGGTACCCTGTCTGGAGACTTTCTTCCCCTTCTTCTTCATCTTGCCACCCTTAGGATTCAGTGCTTTCTTTGAACCCTTAAAACCTAACTTCTTCTTAGAGGTTTTACCCACAAGAAGAAGTGGAGCCTTTTCTTTCTTAATATGGCTCTCAGCTATCTTAAGCATATTTAACAACTCAGGTAAGGAGGTATTCAGTTTGTTCATATGATAGTTCACAACAAACTGAGCGAATGACTCCGGAAGAGATTGCAGGATCAAATCCTGACTTAATTATCCATCCATCACAAAATCAAGTTGACCCAATCTAGTGATCAGATCAATGACCTTCAGGACATGGTCTTGTACGGATGATCCCTCAGTCATTCTAGCATGGAATAACTGCTTAGATATCTCATATCTAGCAGTTCTACTCTGTTCTCCATACAACTCTTTAAGATTGAGGAGTATGGATTGAGTATCCATGCTCTCGTGCTGCCTCTGCAACTCATTGCTCATAGAGGCCAGTATGATGCACTTGATAGTCAAACTGTCATTCTTCCACATCCTGTATGTGGATACCTCCTCTTCTGTGGCAACATCCCAACCTCTTGTAGTTCAGAGATGTCAAGAATATAGGAGAGTTTCTCCTGAGTGAGTACGATCTTTAAATTTCTCAACCAGTCCACATAATTGGGACCGGTCAACTTGTTGGAATCTAAAATTCCTTGCAATGATAGTGAAGATGCCATTTGTAGAATTTAATCTACAATAATTAAAGAATATTACATAAGCAAACAACTCATATTAACTCAAACAATTAAATAAGGTCTTTGATTTAATTGTACCTCCCACTATTTTATCGAACATCATAACCCTCTACTATGATGAATGAGACATATGTTATATTTATCTTAGTGGGATTGAGACCTTAATTCCTCATAATGATCTTGTGTTAACACAACAAACCCTTATGAGTTCATAGGTAGGAAACTCTTTCCAATTGCATCTCATGTAATTTTCAATATTATATCTTAGCCTCTAAAATATTATTAGCCTTGTGTTAACATAACAAGCTATAATATTTTAGTTAAGTTAGACCCTTCATTTCAATACAGTCAAATTCTAATATAATTGTCCTTGTGTTAACACAACAAAGCAGTATATTCAAAATTGCCATAAGCATCTTCTATGCACCAGGATTATGTTATATCAATCCTTATGACAAGCCTCATTTTAATACAACAAACTAGTCATTGTTCATGATGTAACATTAACCTAGCATGAAGGAAGGCCCTTAATATTGTTTTCAACATTAGGATTTTTCAATATCAAGATTGCTTAATCAAATTGGCCAGGTAAGTAAGGTGGGGGTCCCCCCGTTGCTTTCCTTAGACACCAATAAATTGACCAGGTCAGACAACAGAACCAATTAAAAAACCACCTATAGCACTTTCCTAGACACCAATTGATTAATTGATCAAGAATTGGTTAACCCATAGTTGCATATCACTACCACTTAATATAATTTTCTAATGAGGGCTTTTATTTGGTCTCATGCACATTCTAACTACATAATACCCATTTATGTATCAACATTAAAATTTTCTATATGTGCAAGTGTAACATATGGACATTCATCATCCTAGGACAACCTTGCAGTATAATCCCGTTATGCTAGGACAACCTTATGTCAAGATGATGAAGTGGTGAATGATATATGTATTATTTCATGTCATCATATGAAAGCATAAATTATTTTATAGTATAAATCATACTATGGATCACATAAATATTATGTATATATCATTGAACCAAACAAGATCAGCTCTGATACCACTGTAGGGTTTCAGAGTGGGCATGCACAGTGGAAACATAATGGATTTTAAAATTTTAATGAAGAAATCCTAAATATTAAACCCTTAAACCAGTATCTCCTTGATGATTAACAATCATATATAACATAAATTCAAGATTAAATTTAAGTTATAGAAGAATACCTACAGCGCTTAATTCAAATTTCGACAGAACCTCCACCAGGTGCCCAAGTGTTTGCCCTCCAAAGGTGATCCACACAGGGCTATGATCAGGACACCAACTCTTTGAGATGATTCTTCCTCCAAAATTCTCACTTTGAGAATTTTCTTGAACACTAGGACCTCAAGACGCTCTTCCTCTTCTCCTAGCCTTCCTATCCCTACCTTTCTTCTCTCCTTGTCTTCTTTAATTCTCTTCCTAGACTCTTGTCCTAAAATTGGACTTGTCTTTTCTATTTTTGGACTTATCCTAACAAGTGAAGGAAGAGACTAATTGGACAATAGGAGAGGATGTTAGAAAGAAAGGAGGAATTGAAAATCTGAATGAATCCAATCCCCCGGTGCACCCCCCTTTAAATACTTAACGATGGGTTGCCTTCGGGAATTTTTCGCGCCCCTTCCACGCGCCATCTCGCATCCATCAGAAAATCTCACACCTCCTGATGAATTCTCATGCCTATCTAAAGTTTTTGATACATGGAAATCATCGGAAAAAAAAATCCAAGAGATGCTTCATGCAGAAGGACTCTTCGAAACTTTTTCTCGATGATTCTCCGATGAGTCGCGCAGCTTCGCATGGCATAATTTTTTTTCACCACCCATCAATGTAATTTTGTCTATCCAATGGCCAAAAATTAAGTTGCTAACATCAAAATGTTGTGGAAAAAAAATTCAGATTAAAAAGTGGCGTGACAAATGGGTTCGAGTCCTTCACAAGTCGGACTCTTGGTCAGGCGCATGGATCAGGCTGACAGGATTTCCAAATTTAACAAATTTCCACGGTTAAACCAGAAGGAATTTTAACTTAAAAAAAATTCTTGACGCTAAAAATAAAGTTAGAATCATCCAAAAATTTATGTTATCATGGAACATAGGATAAGCTCAAGGATGAGGCGTCCCATCTCATGGGATGCAAAAAAGTGTTTCTGCATACAAAAACTGCACCCACGCACAAGAAAAATTCTTGACTCATGGAGAATTGGTTTCCTGGCTCCAAATTTTTGGTACATGGAGAAAAGGGCTGAATGAACTCAAATCCAAAATTGATTTGAATTAATTTGGCTTTAATTAGCCCAATCTGGAATCAATTTTAAACCCGATTTGAAACAAGGAGCTAGTTTTTTGCAACATGTGCTAGCATGTCAATTTTGCAAACATGATCTAATCCAATTAGACCCCTGATCAATATCCTTTGTGTGTGACCCATTGGGTTCCATATCTAGCCAACAATAGGTCCATGTTCAAGTCGATTTGATTTGATTAGAATTTAATCTAACCGATCTAGATCCAATCGAGCTAACCCAATTTCAGCAATTAGAACTCTTTCTAATTGGTGATTGAATTAAACTCTTTAATTCGATCAAATCTATAAGACAAGATTGACGTCTAGCAACGTATCATGTCTATCTGAAAGATATAAATTTTTTGATGAAAATATCAAAAATACCCTTCAGTGGAAAGTTATCGTGCAATTTGATCCTGCGATCTCCCTGCACCCCGAATATGACTCTGGATATGGAATGATGTCAAATCCAATATCATACTCATATTTCTCTCAATCTTATATGATGATTCAATTAATAAAATATTAGAAACTCTTTCTAATTTTTATTTTGCTTTGATCAAAGGCTTCCTGAATCATCAATCGATCAGAACAAGTAGGATGCGATTTCCTCTTCCCAGGAGTGATCGATTCCATGTTGACCTACTCACAACCTCCATACACATTCTATCATATCTAGAACACCCCGTACATGACTAAGTCATGAATGAGTATGAACCAAAAAATATGGATTCATGTATACAAGGTTCTATGGTAGTCTCAGGTCAAAGGATTACATGCACAACTCCCACTATAAGAAAATATCTCTTGACAGGTAAGTAAATTCCATAAGATGTTTCTTAAGTCAGATCAATTCAGTAAACTCATTCTCTAATGAGCACCCACTTTCTTGTATTAGTGTCTCACACAAGTGGCATATGAGATCTGCCACCCTCTCCATCGAGCATACATAGAAAGTGCTAATCTATTCGGAACATTGATCTCCTACTCAATGCTCCTATGACTAGGAATATTCTAAATCAGGATTTTTAGGATTTTAGGTCTCATAGGGATGATCTCATCATAACCCTAAACCCATTTTTCTAATTTATAGAGTTCATCATAATCATTACTAAAGTAAGATGCAACATATGATGAAAATGCATTTTATTATTTAAAGAGTCAATACATAAGTCTCAAAGATTACAAGGAAAATCCATCAAAATACAAATTTTGATTGGCTTGTAGGGCATATTCCTTTCAGGATTAAGATATGTGTCATAGTCTATATCACCCTCCATCCTTTGATTCACATCTTAAATCATGAGATGTATTTTTTTTAGAATTTTTGGGGTGGAGAAAAATTAGAAAAAAGAAGGAAGTCTCGTGTGCATGCACAGAAACGTCACGTCTCTCTAAGATTTGAAGAGTCCTTCTCCTCATCAAATGCTTTCAAAATAGAATAATTTTTGGTGATAACATTTCAATTTAATAAGTTATTTTTGGTAATTTTTTTAAAATTTTTTCAGAATTTTTTCAGACTTATCTAGATGCCAAACGGACGTCATAAGTTCCTCCTCTTGCCTGCGTGCACCGTGATTAGACTTTGCGTGAAAGGATGCAAGTACATATCCATTTGTAGAATTTTAATCCACTCATTATATGTTTTGGAATTAAGATTAAATTCTCTATCCACATAGATTTTTGAGGATTTTTTTGATTTGAGAAGGGACATGAAAATATCCCTTCTCTGGTCGAACGCACAGAGCAGGGTGCTGATCGACGTATCATTGATAAGAGTCTTTCTGTTTGAAGGAACTCTTATCTCTGATAATCAGATCAGATAGGCCTCTTAGATGAGGTGCATCCCTCTCTTTTGGCATCCCTCTAGTGGCTATAAATTGATCGGAGCACTGGGTGTCCGATGAATTCAGAAAGAGTTTTTAATTTTGTCTCTGTTGCTCTCCTTTCTTTCTTACAACCTATCTTAGTTTTAGGACAAGACTTTAGGATTTAAGACAAAGCCTTATTTGATCCTAACAAGGGTTGTGAGGGTTCTAAAGGAGGATCAGAAGTCCAAAGGAGGTTCTGAGAGAGTGGAGTCAGTTTCTTGGAGAAACCTGACCGGTATGAGGCTAGTCGAGTTCTAGTGGCAAGAACTCTTAAAGCAAGTTGAAGAAGGAGTGTTGTCCTTGATTCAGTTTTCATGTGGATCACCATTGGAGAGCAGATACTTGGATGCCTTATAGAAATTAAGATTAACGCTACAAGTATTTTTCTTATCCTAATTTATATTTATTGTACTTTGATTATTATAGTCAAGAGTTTTTGGGTATTGGGATTTTCAGTGCATCGGATGTTTTGAATGAAAATTTTAAACACCTAACCCTTCTGCTGCACCACTGGAATCTAATAGTATCATAGATTGAACCATCTCATGGTCAATCTTAATGCGTCTCTACTTTCCAATTGCCTGGTAGTACAGTCTTCATCTCTATGAAGACTTTCATGAGTGCTCGATCTTTATTTAAAAATAGAAAGAAATAATTTCTATCTATTTTCAAATAATTTTTTCTATAATTTTACTTCAATATATAAAAATCTCAATCAACAGTTGAAAACATACAAAAGAAAGATTCAGCTAATAATACAATGCATCAGAGGCACCCGCACCTACTAAAACTTTTGCAGATGCATTTATATAATCAGCCAATATGGAAGCATTCATAGGTACATCCATCACATGGATGTACCTTAGTCCATAACCACTAATCATGTATTTTATAATAATTATAAAATATGATAACTAACTTCTCATGTTATTTTAATTGCGATATCATTCATAAATATGTCAATGGAGATGTTTAAATATATGGGCATAGTATCCATCTAAGGTTTTTTATTCGGGTTCAATACTTAATCCAATTTTTAATTTTAAGTCAATCATTTATCATCTTTTTTGAGTTGGGTTGACTGATTTTTAGGTTAACCCTAATCCAATTAAGTTAGCATTGATTCGATCAATCATGACTCAAATCCTAATCAAATTAGGTAAACGACTATTTGATCAACCTAGATTAAACATAACTTCTAATCAAATTAGAACTATAAATTTGATTTAATCTATAATAATTAATTTTAATCACATTAGATCAATAAATTATGGTTATACAAATCCATCGGCAAAAATCCTAATCCATGTCTGAGGCATCCTTTTCATGATCAAAATTTTTTGGCTCCGTACATACCTTGGGGCAATAATCATAATGGATGATCCATAATGACGAATACCCAACTATATGATGGTCTGCCCTTGGATCTTAGGTGAATGTATCATCTATAAAAACTCTAAGTCTTGGCAATGTACATCCAATGTATCATTCCAATGCTTCATGCATCACATGCACTAGATTTACAATTCCATCAAAAAATCAGATCACGGGATCTAACTTAAACTTGTCTCACAAGTCTAAAGACCATGAAAACTCATATCCAAATTTGATCATGGATTGATAACATTTTATCATTAACAAAAGTGCATCAAAAATATAAATTAAACATCAACAAGAAAATCTGATTTTGAAATAATCTGAGTTGGATCTAATCCATACCATAATAATAACATGATGTTTGATTGAATCATTCAAGGGTGGCTCTGATACCACTGTTAGGTTCTGATAATACAGCGAAATATAATTTTTAAAAATTTTTACATGTATTCAACTATTGAAAATAAGTTTAACAATTAAACAAGACTACCAAAACATAAAACCCTAGGAACACCTTGATGATTATAATCAAACAATATCAGTATGTATATTAACAAGAGATCAAAAGTCATATACCATCATGAAGATGAGGATTTGGTAATCGAGTGATCTCCATAAAATTTCAAAGTAGAAACCTTCTAACGGTGATCCACACAGGACTGATCAGGGCCCCTCCCAATTCGACGTAGTGCTGCAGTCATCTTCGCAAGTCCACTATCGATCGTCCTTCTCAAGAACAGATTGCACCACCACTTGTATGTCTTTGAAGCCTCCACAAGGACCATACTAGGAACCATTCCTTACACGAACTCACCACATAAAAATCAGATTAGATGTTCAACACTTGAACAATTTGATTTTAGGACAAGCATTATATGCTTTCTACTTTCCTCCTCCCTTCCTTTCTATTTTTCTCTCCTCTTTTTCTTATCTTTTTTCCAAACTTTTCCTATCTTTTTCTTCTGATTCTCATGCCTATCCTCAGCCTCTAATAGCATGTGAAACTTGGTGTAGCACCCCCTTTAAATAGAAAAGAAAGAGGCACTATTCACTTCCAAGGGATGCCAACTTTTGGCGTCTCTCATTCCCACATGATGATTTCAATAAATCACCACAAATAAATGGTGTGTGCAGAAGTTAAGGAGCAGAAGGACTCTTCCTTCTCTTGACCCAATAATTTTAGGTGTGTAAGAATTAAGAGGTATGGGAGAAAAAATTATGTTTGGCGCATAATATCCCACACGATGTCCCATAGACTCCCACAAAGAATAAATTCTTTATATAGAAGTAATTTGATGTGGAAGAGCCTTCATGCAGAAGGACTCCTCCACTTCTGTGCCAACATATCCCCAAGAGCTATCAGATAGTGTGTGGAATGAAGAAACATGTGAAAATAAAGGAAGGAATTAAGATACTTCATTAAGAAGGACTCTCCTTCTTAACACTAAAAATGTGGCGCCATATTAATTCTTTGGCGTGGAGCATGGTGTGGAGGAATCCAAGATAAGTTGAAACACTTTCAAAATAATTAGTTAAGCCATCTCATGACTTAAGGATTGAACCTAATCTCATTAGGTCAAGGCAATAAGTCAAGGGTTAGCACAAACACATTTGCACTGAACCAAATTAAGAACTTGGGTTAATTCATGTGCTAGTAATTTAATTAATCCATTGGATTTACAATAAATCTAAATAGATTAGACTAAGATCAAATTCTTATTGTGTGTAATCTATTGGGTTCCATATCTAGCCAGCAATGGACTCAAACTCATGACCTAATCCAATTAGGTCAGTCCAAAGGCATCAATCAATCAGAGCACCTTCTAATTAACTTTTGAATTAAACTTTTTTAATTCATGCAAGTCCACAAATCAAGATTGATGTCTAGCAACATATCATGACTACCCAAAAGATATAAAATTTGATAAAAATATCAAAATTACTCTTCTATGATGAGTTAGCGTACAATTCAATCCTACGATCACACAACATCTCAAATAAGCTATGGGCATGGAAACATGTCAAGCCCAAATACCTATTCATATATATCTCGATCCAATGATGATGACTTGATTGATGAACTAGTAGAAATCTTTTTTACTATTCATCCCTGCTCTGGCCAGAGATTTTTACAGTCATCATCCAATGAGATCATATAGGATGTTCTCTCCTCCTACAAGGAGTGATCGATTCTTTGTTGATCACTCACAACCTCCATGCACACTTCACCAAACCCAGAATATCCTATACACATCTCAAAATGGCATGCTAGAGAATAAACCAAAGTAAGGATCCATATACATAAGGTACCATGATGATCTCAGATCAAAAGATCACTTTCACCACTCCCATTAGAGAATCATCTATCGACATGCAATAAGGCTTCATCAGATATTCTTCCTGTGGGTTAATCTAGTGAACTCATTCTCTAATGAGCACCTACATCATTGTATTAGTGTCACCACACAAGTGATTATGAGATAAATCACCCTCTCCACTGAGCATACATAGGATGTACCAATCTTATCGATATCATCAATCTCTAACTCGATGATCCAACAACTAAGAATATTTTAGATTGGGGCTATCAAGATTTTAGGTCTCACTAACATAATCTCATCATGGCCCTAAAATTATTATCCTAATCTATAGGATTTATCATAATCATAAAATATGATGCAGTAAATGATAAAATACAATACCTCATGAATAAAATAATTAATGTTATACAAATGAGTAGGAAGATTACACAAGAAAATTTCTATCGCATCGTACATGCGATTAGCTTGTAGGACACTATTCTTTCATGATATTTATATATGGAGACTGGGACAATTCAAGTAACTTTTTCGATCTATCTCTATAGATTTTTATCCCAAAGATATAAGATGCTTCTCCCAAGTCCTTTATAGAAAACTGAAATGATAACCAGACTTTTATTTCTTGTAATATAGAGATGTCATTCCTGATTAAAATAATATCATCCACATACATAATGAAAAATACAACCATAGAGTTATTTACCCATTTGCAAATATAGGGTTCTTCTCTATTCCTAACAAAGCCACATATTCTGATAACTTTATCAAAATGCATGTTTCAACTCTTAGATGTCTGTTTTAATTCATAGATGGATCTTTGAAGCTTGCACACTTTGGATTCATCTATAGATATAAAACCTTCAGACTGTATTATATATACCTCTTCTTCCAACTCTCTATTTAGAAAAATAATTTTCACATCCATTTGCTAGATTTTATAGTCCATGTGTGCCGCTATCGCAACCATAATCCGAATGGATTTGAGCATTACCATAAGAGAAAATATCTCATCCTAGTCAATATCATAAAGCTGACGATAATCTTTGGTAACCAAATGGGCTTTATAGGTTTCCACCTTTCCATCTGCGCCCCTCTTCCTTTTGAAGACCCACTTACACCTTATTGGTTTAACCCCTTCAAGTGGATCAATTAATGTCCATACATCATTGACCTTCATAGACTCCATTTTAAATTTTATGGCTTCAAGCCATTTATTAGAGTCAGACCTCTGCATTGCATCCATATAGATGATCGAATCCTCATTGTTCTCATTGAGTTCAACAGGATCTCCATCCTGGATCAAAAAATTATAGTATTTATCTGATTGATGTAATACTCTATCGAATCTCCTTAATGGTGCCTCTACAATAGGTTCTGAATTTGACATCATCAAATATGATTCTGTGGGTTCACTAGATTGTGTCGATTCTACCTGTTGAACTTTCTTAAGTTCAACCTTAGAGGCATTAATCCCATCCTCAAAGAATTCTTTTTCCAAAAAGACTGTCCTAAGGCTAACAAACACTTTTTGTTCATTAGAAAGATAGAAATAATACTCTTTAGTTTCTTTGAGATACCCTATAAAAATATATTTGTCAGATCTGACTTCGAATTTATCTATTTTCAAACATTTGACATAAGCCAGACACCCCCAAACCCTAAGATGATAGAGCATTAGCTTACGTCCCGTCCATATCTCATATGGTGTTTTACTTACAGATTTACTAGAAACTCTATTAAGTACATAACAAGTCGACTCGAATGCATATCCTCAGAAAGATTTTGATAAACTAGAAAAGCCCATTATGGATCGAACCATGTCCAACAGGATTCAATTTCTCCTTTTCGATACACTATTATGTTGTGGTATTCTAGGAGGTGTCCATTGAGAGAGAATCTCATTCTCCTCAAGATATATCCAAAATTTATCAGAAAGATATTCACCTTCTCGATCTGATCGAAGAGTTTTAATATTTTTTTAGTTTGTTTCTCTACCTCATTATGGAATCATTGAAACTTTTCAAATGATTTAGACTTATGTTTCATCAAGTAGATGTACCCATACCTAGATAGGTCATCTACGAATGTAATAAAATAATGATACCCTTCTCTGACACTAGTGTTCATAGGTCTACATACATCAGTATGTACAAGACCCAGAACATCACTGGTTCATTCATCTTTTCTAGTAAAAGATGACTTGGTCATCTTTTCAAGTAGACAAAACTCACAGGTTGGCAATGATTCATAATCATTGTCATCAAGAATTCCTTCTTGGCTAACTTGTTCATCCTATTTTTGTTGATATAACTTAGCCTATAATGCCAAAGGTAGGCATCCGTGACATCAACTATTCTAGCATGTTTATTAGACATGTACATTACATTAGGCTGTGATACAACATAAATACCATCATTCAATTGTCCATGCATAATAGTAACACCATTCAAAATGATATCACAAAAGCTTTTTTATTGAAATTTCATAGTTTGCTTTGGCCAAAAGGCCTACAAAAATGATATTCAATAGAAAACTGGGATAGTAATGACAATCATTAAGAACAATAAAATAAGAATTGAATACAATCTTGATAATTCTTAAAACTAGAACTGAAACGGATCTTCCATCTTCAACATTCAGAAATCTCTCGCTATCTCCAAATCTCCTACTGACCTGAAGTCCCTGTAATGAATTGTAAATATTAATAGGACTACCAGTATCTAATACTAGGTCATTCTATCAAAAATTGAGAAGTTATAAGGTATTATTATATGATTACCTTGTCCAGCAACCAATTGCTTCTTCTTCTTCGATCTGTTCGGATCAAAGAAAGCTATATATTGAGAATAGTTTCTCTTCTAATGACCCTGTCTCTTACAATAGAATTACTCTGCCTGACTTTGGTCGGCCTTGAACTTAGACTTCTGAGTCTGACTCCTAGCACTTTGCATCTTTTTATTTTTTTTTCTTTCCTTTCTTAAAGGGATGATGCCCACCCAAAGAAGATTTTTTCACTATATTCACCATCTCCTTGTGGAGCTGGTGATCCTTCTCAAAAGTCTATAGTAACCCCAACAAATTGTGGTAGTTAACTACCGGCTTCATCATTCGAAAATGACTAAGAGATGGCAGGTAGAATTTGGGTAGGGAGTTTAGGATCGCATCCTTCTCCAGCTGTTCATGTAAGGGAAAGCCGAGCTTGCTCAGACATTTAATCTGTTCGATCATATACAATACATGATCGGTAACCGATGCTCCCTCTCTCATCCTAGTATTAAAAATAGCACAACTAGTCTTGTGCCGCTCAACATCATCGGAAGTACCAAAAAACACCCTCAATACCTTGAGCATGTCTTCTGACTGAGCCTCTTCAAATTTCGACAGAACTCATCGTTCATTGCAGCCTGCATTATGCCACATACCATATTGTGATCATTAAGAAACTTCAAGTAAGTATCTCGAACTGCACCACGAGCATTATGAGCAGGATCCTCAGGTGCCAGATCTATAAGGATGTACAAGATCTGTTTGTACTTCAGGACTATTTTTAACTTTCGATATCAGTTATCGAAGTTGAGTCCTATCAATTTTTCACTATTCAATAGTGATTGGAGCAACAAGGTTGAGGCTATAACTGCACAAAAGAAAATAAAATCTAATCAGTATATGAATTAATTAAGCCTAAAGATATGGACTTTAGTCTAAAGGTTTTTCCACTATTTTATACGAATTGGAAGTCTCTACCTCCAATTTGAGAAATTACTTTAATTCCTTAATGGGTACTAGAATTCATACAAACTACACACAAGCCCGACTTTGGCCGGCTCACCCATGTGCATCCATGGGTAGGTTCTTTAACCAATTATTTTACCAAATAATTTCTAGTAATTCATTTAGACCCAGATAACTTTTCAATTGACTTTGGTCTTGTCTACAAACCCTGGTTAGATCCAACCATTAACATGATCATGCTTAGAAATCTAACCACCAAATGATCAGACTCGATTTTGGCCGGCTAACCTAATCACTTACCAGAGAGACTTGACTAAGTTATCATATTATGAATGATAATTCCAATAGTAATGAGCACTAGATCTTTGGGCCTCCAATGATCATCATACTAATGAATCCATTATCACCCAACTTAATAGGAGGCTATGATTTAGTTATCACCATAACTATCTCATTTAAGGGACCTAATAATTTAGAAAATTTAATTTATGAATTAAGAGAAGAGAAGAAAAATCAGCGAATCATTATCCTCCCACTGACTTCACCAAGTCATTAAATTGGATTAAGGTCATGCTGGTCGAACTGGCACCTAGATCAGTCACACTGATCAACTATAATGGCATGGGTCAACTCGAATCACTTAGCGATCTAATCAAGGCATATCCATCAAATTGGTCAGATAAGTGAGATCGATGGGAGGGTATGCTCAGCTTGCCTTAGACACCATCAAAATGGTCAAGCAAGCTGCTCCCAATTAAAAACCACCGATCAAAATACCAAACTTACCTTAGACATCAATTGATTAATTAGTTTCAATTTGACCAGCCTAATGATTCAGATTCAACCATTGATCCATAATCAAGATCAATTTGGTCTAATCAAAGACATGAATTTGACCATCTACAACTATTGTATAGGTTTTAGAGAAATCTTGATTTAATCTAATTCAATATTTGGTTAGATTTAATCAATTTTTCTACATGATCTATTAACTTTTTGATTATAATCTTAGGTCTAATCCAATTAAGAAGATCTGATTTGAGCTAACTCATGCCCCCATGTTTTATGCAATGTCATTAGATCTTAAATCACAATTCTAGATCTAATCGATTCTACACTTAATTCTTAATTAAGTTTCAGCATCAATTTGGGTTTAGGTTAAGTTTTGAAACTATTTCTCGTATAAATTTTTTACATTAAATTATAAAATCTTTTAGATCACATCTAAATTTTATTTATAACTTTAAATTAAATAATTTTAATTTTTAAGATTAGATATAACTACTTTTTTTCACAATTTGTATCACATACAATAAATCCTAAGATTTCAAGATTTAGGGTTTTGCAGAAAAGTAAGTTCTTCTTTTCACTTTCTTCTTCATGGAACCTCACAGTGGTACCCCTACATGTCATAAAAGTATCCCACTAAATGAGAAGAGAGGGTCATGTAATCCTACTTGCTCCTATAACTGGATAGCCTGATGATTATCCAATTCGAGTACTTTGCTGCTCAGATCATCTAATCAAACATATACAGGACTGATTAAAAATCAGATCTCAAAATAAAATATATTTAGATCTAATTTAAATAACATAAAATCAAATCTAAAATTATATAAAATCATATCATAAGAAATCTGGCTCTGATACCAATTGAAGAAAAAGTAGGGTGGTACTATGCATGCAATTTTAAAATTTTCACAGCAGATCATCTAAGATTAAACACTTTAATTTAATTTACATACATAAAATCTAATTTAGACTACCATACCAAGATCTATGATATGATTTAATATGACATAAAAATTTAAAAATAAAAATCAGCATCGATCACATTGATCTCTACATTAAATCTAACCCTTAGATCTAATGAAAACTGATCTAACAAGTTCAGAAACCATTACTGAACTATAATTTGCTAATATTTACTAGTCTATCACATGGATAGGTACTCCTTCAGATTACTTACAGCCACACAAAGGTATCCGATCTCTACAGATCATCCACACAAAGATCGATTATAGATCAGGCTCCTCGGGAGTGCTAGCTCGCAAAAATCTTCAAATGCTGATTTACTTCTTTTGATCTCTTGGACACTCCAAAGGAGAAAAAAAATCTATGGAGGAAGGGAAGAGAGGAGAGAGCTCTGGTAGAAAATAAAAATCAAAAGGAACACTTCTTGGCATCAACTATTGGAGCCCTCCCTTTTATAGATGGTCATTAGGGTTTGGGTCAAGAGGAGGGGCACCAAAGTCTCCATGCCAAAACCAATTTTGGCATCCCAAAAAATTTTAGAAATAGGTGATGGCATGAGAAAAAATTTGATCTTTCTCATGCCAACAAACTCTTCAAAGAATTCAAGAAAAAAATTTCTTGACGCCACCCTTCTTTCTAAACATAATGGATCTCTTTCCTTCTTATCTCCTTATCTCTAATTTGGATCGCATTCAAATTAGACAGGAGATAAGGACTATGACTCATCATGCTTGCCACCCACCCTATCTATGCCCTCTCTCCTCATGCTCAAAAATCACATACCAAAACCCTTTTGGCATTGAGAAGAAAAGGTAGGATCAGGGTGGTGCAAAGGAGAGAGATAGAGTCCCTGCTGACTGAGACTCTTCATTTTTAATTTTATTCTAAATCAAATCAAATCTGGTTTGAACATAATGAGAGAAATAAACCTAATCTAATTAGAAACCTAATCATCTTAATAAATTTCTAATTCAATTAGAAATTAGCTAAATTCAAGTCTTGATTAAATCAAGAAAAATTTTCCTTGCAATTAGACTTGATCAAATCAAATCCAATCTAAGTCAAACTGAATCTAATTCAATTAGACTTAATTCAAAACTCTTTACTCAATCAAATTAAGTCAATTAATAATTCAATTACTAATAAATCCTCTATTAATAGAAGAGTCCCAGTCTAGTGGGACTTTCCTCCAAAGTCCCAATCTTATAGGACTCTACACTTGAGTCCCAATCCAACTGGACTCTTCAGCTATCCGATCAGATCAAATCTTTAAATGTATGTGACTCCATAAGTTCAAACCTAAGCTAGTAGCATGAAAATAATTTTCTATATTAGTCGATGTAACCATCTAGCAATGAGACCCGACGTCCGGATAGATTGAAAGATTGCAAAGCAACATTCTAGAACCTACCGACGTATGGTTACCATATAATTCATCTCTTTGATCTAAATGCTCAAGGTGTTGCCCAGCTATGCAACCCAAGAGGGGGGGGTGAATTGGGTTTCTAAAAATTTTAAGCCCAACAGATAACTTATGAAGAACAAAACAATGGCTTTAAATCAATATTAATTAACTAAAGCAGTATTGCAAGGATATAATAAAGAAATAAGATAAAGCGATAAAGCACACCACAAACACAAGGATTTATAGTGGTTCGGTGCTAACCTTACACCTACGTCCACTCCCCAAGATCCCACTTGGGAATTTTAATCCACTATCCTTTGTATTCAACCCGAATACAAAACGTCGGAAACTCCGACACTAGCTATCCCAAGCTAGAATACAGGACGTCAGAAACTCCGACCCTAGCTATCCCAAGCTAGAACACTTGTTTCCCGGGTACAAGCAAACCCAAAATACTCCGATTTCAGGTTCGGATCAACCTTTCCTTGTTTTGGAAATCCTCCAAAAATAAGAGCAAAAACTCACAAAGAGTAAGAATATTTAGAGCACAGATGAATACAATAACAGCTCCTTAAATGAGCAAATATAACAATAAAAGCTTTACTCAAATGAAGAACCCCTTTTTCAGATTTTCTCAAGATGAATGAACGGTTGAACGCTTGAGAAGAGGTTGATTGTTGATTGAAGATCTCTTGAAAGCCTTGAACGATCTCTAGATCAAGGTTGAAACGATAGGCGTGAAGAATTCTCTCCTTGAAAGATCTTCCTTTTCTCTTTCACAATCTCTCTGGTATATTGTGGATCCTCTCTCTTTTTCTCTATGGATATTTCGTTGATCTCAGGCTTTTTCTTGCAAATTTTGGATCCTCTCTTCTGTTCTTCTCTTTTTCTTCTCTTTTCTCTTCACATTTGATTTCACGTTTGATCCGCTATTTAATCTGCAATTTCTTTTATCAAATTAAGCATTTTGTAGCATTAGAAGCAAGAGAAAATAATTTAGGCAGATAAAGAGCCGTTAGAGGATTTTTAGGAAGCATAAATGGCAATTAAAACGGGCAAAAAAAATAGCCGTTGCTGACATTTCCCGTCGCAGGGGTCGACTCATGAGTCGACTCATGCTTCAGGAGTCGACTCATGAGTCGACTTCTGTTGCAACAGACCAGAAGATCTGATTTCTGGATTTTTCGGCTCAAATCAGCAGAGGTCGACTCATGAGTCGACTCATGCCTTGTGGGTCGACTCATGAGTCGACTCACAGGTCGTGCCAAGCCAAAAATCCAGCGTGCCATGGGAATTTTTTCGTGCCATTCAGCTCATAGTGCCATGAGTTGACTCATGAGTCGACTCATGCACTTCAAACCTTCATAACTTCAAAAATATTAGTCCAAACACAATGAAATTTTCACCAATAGTTTTCAAATCATTTGTTCTACCAAATGGTACTATCAAATCAGAATTTTAGTGAAATTACGATTTTGCCCTTGAAGAGCATAAGGACTTTTTCAATTGATTGTATCCCTTCAATCTGCTTTGTAATCATCAAAATCAATCTAGGAGCAACAATCTCCCCCTTTTTGATGATGACAAAACATATGAACAAAAATATTTATGTTAATGCATTAATTTCAAAAGAATCCATTATGGGTGTATATGCTTGAAAAGAGTATGATTCTTTTGGCATGAAATATAAATGCAAAAATAGTTTGTCCATTTTCTTAAAGATTTGAAAAGGGTATTAGATCATTTTGAGTTCAAGATATTTCAGAGCAAGAGAAGATAAATAACTTTTTCTATGTATCAGAGCAAAAATAATTTTTTACAATGATATCAGAAAAGATTTTATAATGTATCAGAGCAAAAAAAAATTTTTTTTTTTAATGTATCAGAGAAAATTTCATTCAGTATCCGAGCAAATGTTATAATATTTTAGAGAAACCTTCACACTGTATCGGATCAAATGTTATCATGTATCAGATCAAGTTGAAAGAAATTGTAGGATGAATCAGAGTAAAACAAATTTCTTATTGATGTCTCAAGGTGAGTAAAATTTCAAAAGCAAGTTTGAATATCAGAGCATATATATAAAAAAATACTTATTTGCATTGTACTCATGATTTTGCTTTTGATGGATTAAAGTTCTGTCTGATACCAAATTTCTCTGTCTGATACCAAATTTCGATACCAAAATTTCTCAAAGTTTTGTTTAATCTTTCAATCCTTGTTTTTGTCTAATTTCTCTAATATTTGTTTAATTTCTTCAATATTTGTTTTAATTTAATTTCTCCCCCTTTTTCTCATAATTTAGGGTTTTGCTTTTTATCTAATTTCAATTTTTGTTTAATTTTAATTTCTCCCCCTTTTTGACATCATCAAACATAGTTAACTCTTTCTTTTCCTTTTCTGAAAAATATTCTTTAATTTCTTCCTCTTTAGAGTTTTTCACAGATGTTTGCTCCCCCTTAATATAGCAATTATCAATAGCAAACAACAATAAGGAGAAGATAATATTTCAACAGATGTATCGGAGATTGAAATATAACCAAAATATAATCATTACAAAGAGGTAGAAATATAGGTAAAAGATGATTCCATTAATATCATAATTGTTTCAAAAAATTCAACCAGCTAAATGGCCCCAAGGTATAGATCTTAGAACAAGATACTAACTCCTAAGATCTAGATAAGTCAATGATCAGAGTCATCAGATATAGTATGAGAAGATGATGGATCAGAAGTGCGTCCTCTACCCCTTCTGCCTCTTCCACGAGTAGGAGAACGAGATGAACTGGGAGGCTGAGAACGCTGAGATACTAGGGACTGAACAGAAAGGGTAAGTCTAATAGAATCAAGTACGTTCAGTGCTCTGGAAACAGATTGAAGTAGAGCAGTGAACTGGGTGGTAGCATGCTCACTTGATCCTCTGATCTCTTTCCTCAGTAGCTCATATCCACCTTCTAGTGCTCCTCTGAGCCTGCCAGCCTCTGCAGTGAGGTCTGTGACCTCAATGGTAGACTCCTGTGGCTGGGGATGGGCCAAAGCAAGGACTTGCCCCTGCAAGTCAAGAACTCTGCCAGTAAGTCTCCAGACTGTATCCTCAAGCTGCTGTATCCTGACGGACTGATCTGAAATCATCTGAAATATAGTGGAGATGTGGGGAGTAATGGTCTGATCAGAAGAAGTAGCTCCAGGTGCAAAAGAAGTACTACTCCACTGGCTAGACAACAAAGAAGCCACACGCTGAGATATATGCTCGATCTGATCGTCAGCCAGTCTGAACTCTGAATGAGGTGCTCTGCTCTCTGGCTGATACACTGGTGTGGGCATCCTAGTAAACTCAGAAGGGCCAGCCTCAGTATCATGAATGAACTGGGTATCTGGTGAAGCTGCCCTGAAATCATGTACAGGAGAAGATGGACCTTCTTCTTCTACTCTGCCTTCAGTTCTGTCTTCAGCTCTTTCCTCAGCTCTCTCCTCAGCTCTTTCTTCAGAGCCCTTGATCCAACCACCAACAGTCTTTGTAATTCCCATTCGGTGTAGGCTGTGTTGGTTGAAAGTGTCCACATGTGAGAGCTTGGTAGGTGTCTCCCCCTCACAGCTAACTCCAAACCTCCTAAAAACTCTAGTAAGGGCCATACCATAAGGCAAGTGTGCCTTGGATCTGTTCAAAGTTTCTCTCATGGCCTCTATCATAAGTGTAGGGAGGTTTAGGGGGGTCTGAGTGATGATATGAAACATGACACATACATCTCTGCCAGATAGTAAGTCATGTCTACCACTCCTAGGAAAGAATAGTTTTGTCACAATCTGATGCAGGACCCTCATCTCAATGGACAGTAGCTTTGCTTCCAATCTGTTTAAACTTTCTGAAAAATCTTCTCCTAAGATAATTCTGATCCCTTCTTCTTTAATTGGGAGTTCCATATATGAGTATCCTTCACTAGGCAACTGAAGTATCTCTCCCAATATCCTAGAATCCAAACAGATGTCAATCTCCTTTACAGTTGAAGTCACAGACCCGTTTCCATAATTTAGGTTCTGGTAGAACTCTCTGACTAGATCAACATAGGTGACTTCCTTAAGAGAGCAATAAAGTTCCCATCCTTGATTTTTGATCTTGGTAGCAAAAGTAAAGCCTTCTTTCTCAAAGAACCGAAAATCTATATTTTTCCCGGTTTCTACTTTTCTATCAGAAAGAAGATTTACACTGGGGCTTATGGAGGGTTGAGAGGGACCTTGAGCAGGTACTGAAACTGGATTGGGAACAGTGGAAGACTGAGCATGCCTTTTCTTTCGGACAATTTCCTCAGGCTCTCGGATTGATTTCCTTCTTTGGGGAAGTTTCATCTTTGGAGCCATATCCAATAAGGTAGCAGACAAGAAGACTTGAATTCAGTGGAGGAGGGATCACAAAAGAGTAAAGAAGAATTTTGGTGGAGAAAAGAAGTAGATTTTGAATGAACGGTGAAGTTCTAGGGCACGTTCCACCCGCGCCTAACACTGCGAGAAAGCACAGAAAAATCCTTTTCAAGGAGGCGATTTTTGGTGGAGAGGAGGAGGGAGAATTGCCTCAGAATTGATCCTTGGATTTGGAGCAAAAAGAGTTGGAGAGGACGGCTTTCGGAAGGAAGACGACGAGAAGATGAGTCGTCTCATAAACAAGGTTTCCCGTTTTAAAAACAATGAACCCGATGGAAGTTGGTGGGATTTACAAGTTTGCCATTGAGTCGACTCATGGGGGTCGACTCATGAAGTTCAGAAAATCAAGAAAAATGCAAATAAATTCCAGAAAAATTCAAAATTTTGGGAGAAAGAATTTTGCTCAATGATAAGTTTTTAAAGAGATAAACCTGAGCTTTTGGGACCAGGATAGATGTTGAAAATTGAGCTCTAAGAGTTTTTGACATCTATTCTTTGGAAATTGAGAAATTTCAGACAAATGGATCTAGAATTCCTAGATTTCTCCTAATTTCACAGAATCTTTCCTCACTAAGGGCCTTTGTAAAGATATCAGCTAATTGATTTTCAGTGCAAACATATTCAAGAATTATATTTTTGTTTTGAACATGTTCTCTTATAAAATGATGTCTTATTTCAATATATTTAGATCTTGAGTGTTGTATTGGATTTTTAGATAGATTTATGGCACTTGTATTGTCACATCTTATTGGTGTTTCATTAAGTTTGATTTCAAAATCTTCGAGTTGTTGCTTAATCCACAAGATTTGAGCACAACAACTTCCGGCTACAATGTATTCGGCCTCAGCCGTAGACAGTGCCACCGAATTTTGTTTCTTGCTAAACCATGAGATTAGGTTAACTCCAAGAAATTGGCAAGTTCCACTTGTGCTTTTTCTATCTAATTTACATCCAGCAAAATCAGCATCAGAATATCCTAACAAATTAATTTGTGAGTCCTTAGAGTACCATAACCCTATAGTTTGTGTACCATTTAAGTATCTAAGGATTCTTTTAACAGCATTCAAATGAGATTCCTTAGGATTAGATTGATATCTTGCACATAAGCAAATACTAAACATGATATCAGGCCTACTTGCAGTTAAATATAATAATGAGCCAATCATACCTCTATAGTATTTTAAGTCTACGCTTTTACCTTCATCATCCTTGTCAAGCTTACATGAGGGACTCATTGGTGTGCCAATTGGTTTGCAGTTCTCCATTCCAAATCTTTTGAGTAGTTCCTTGGTGTACTTGCTTTGGGTGATGGAGATTCCCTCTTTTGATTGTTTGATTTGGAGTCCGAGGAAGAAGGTGAGTTCTCCCATCATGCTCATCTCGAACTCTCCCTGCATAAGCTTAGCAAAGTCTTGACAAAGGGATTCATTAGTAGACCCAAAAATTATGTCATCAACATAAATTTGTATAATTAGCATATCATTTTGGTTTCTTTTAATAAATAGAGTTGTATCCACATTGCCTCTTGAGAAACCATTATTTAGTAGAAATTTGCTTAGCCTTTCATACCATGCTCATCTAATTTGTTTCTAAAGACCCATTTTGTGCCAATTATTGAATAATCTTTAGGTCTTTTCACCAAGGTCCAAACATTATTTCTTTCAAATTGACTGAGTTCTTCTTGCATAGCATTAATCCAGTTATGATCATTTTCAGCTTCTTCAAAAGTTTTAGGTTCAAGTTGAGATACAAAAGCACAATGATTAAGTACATCTCTAAGTGAAGAACGTGTTTTTACCCCATGCATAGGATCACCGATAATTAATTCCTTAGGGTGGTTGTGAACATACCTCCATTCCTTGGGTAAGTCATTTGTACCTTGAGGTTGTTCTTGAATTTCTTCACCTTTCTCATTTTGTTCATCTTCTTGATCCTTGTCTTCTGGAGTTGCTGAATCTTTTAGAGTGATCTCCTTCATACCTTCTATTAGTGGATCTGCATCATCAACACCCTTATTCTTCCTTGAAGGAAGATCGTTAGATTCATCAAAGACAACATGTATGGACTCCTCAACTACTAAGGTTCTTTTGTTGAACACTCTAAATGCTTTACTAGTGGAGGAGTAACCTAGAAGGATTGCTTCATCTGATTTTGCATCAAATTTACCAAGTTTTTCTTTGCCATTATTTAATACATAACATCGGCAACCAAAAACATGAAAATAGGCAATATTTGGTTTTCTTCCTTTCCAAAGTTCATAGGGGGTTTTCTTTAAAAATTGTCTTATTAAAGCATGATTTAAAATGTAACATGCTGTGTTAATAGCTTCCGCCCAAAAATATTTTGGAAGGTTGCTTTCACAGAGCATGGTACGGGCCATTTCTTCTAAGGTTCTATTTTTCCTTTCAACTACCCCATTTTGTTGGGGTGTCCTAGGAGCAGAGAAGTTGTGACTAATTCCATTTTCATCACAAAAATTTTCAAAGTCATGATTTTCAAATTCTGTTCCATGATCACTTCTAATATTTTGAATTGAAAACCCTTTTTCATTAGTGACTTTTCGATGAAATTTCGTGAAAATTTGAAAAGTTTCATTTTTGTGAGCTAAAAAGAAAATCCAAGTAAAACGAGAGTAATCATCAATTAATACAAATCCATATCGTTTTCCTCCTAGACTAGTGGTTTTAGTTGGTCCAAATAAATCCATATGTAAGAGCTCTAAAGGTCTAGAAGTTGAAATAGTATTTTTGGATTTGAATGATACTCTAGTTTGTTTACCTAATTGGCATGCATCACAAATTCTATCCTTTTCAAAATTCAATTTTGGCAAACCGAGAACTAAATCCTTTTTGATTAATTTTGAAAGAGAATGCATGCTAATATGTGCAAGTCTACGATGCCACAGCCAACTAGTCTCATTTATTTTAGCATTTAAGGAAACTAGGCATTGTATGTCTAATTTAGTTAAATCATTCAAGTCTACCATATAAACATTGCCATGCCTATGTCCTATAAATTTAATGCCATCGTTAATAGGACTCGTCACAATGCATACAGATGATTCAAAACTTACTTTATACCCTTTATCACAGAATTGACTAATGCTAAGTAAGTTATGCTTTAAACCTTTAACAAGTAAAACATTCTCAATGTATTTGGAGGGAGTGATACCAATGTTACCTATCCCGATGATCTTTCCTTTGCCATTATCTCCAAAGGTGACCATCCCTCCATCCTTAGCATCAAGCGTGATGAATTGTGATTCATCACCAGTCATGTGTCTCGAGCATCCGCTGTCAAGATACCATTTCCTGTTTCCTTCTTGGGATGCTAGACACACCTGCAAGCACAGATCAAGTTTCTGTCTTAGGTACCCAAGCTTTCTTGGGTCCTTTCAGGTTAGTCAGAATGGTTCCTTTTGGAACCCATATTTTCTTTGTGTTTGCATATTTGTTAATAAGACATGTGTATGATTTATGTCCTATTCTACCACATTTAAAACAAGTAATATTTGTAGGCTTTTTGCTTGAATAATTTGCATAAATATCCTTCAAAAATTTTTGTTTCTTCAGGGGTTTATAACCAAGTCCAGCCTTATCATATATAGCTTTCTGATTATCAAGGATCATATTTAGCTTGTTTGAACTTAAGGTGAACTTATCTACTATAGATTTCAGCCTGTTAATTTCATCCTTAAAGTTTTGATTTTCTTGAATCAATGTGAATTTTTCAATTGAAAGAATTTCAGCTTGTTTCACTAAGGACTGATTTTTCAATTTCAGCTCTTTGTTTTTCTTCCCTAGTTTCTTTAATTCATCAATTGAATCATAGAAAGCTTCATGCAATTCTTCAAAAGTAAATTCACTAGTGGATTCAGAAGTTACCTCATTCTCATGTGCCATCAGGCACAGATTGGCTTGTTCGGTTGAGGTTTCCTCGTCGGAGCTTGAGTCATCACTCGCACTCCAGGTCGCCATCATTGCCTTCTTTTTGAATTTCTTTGGACCTTTCTTCAATTGAGGACATTCGGATCTGAAATGTCCTGGCTTCTTGCACTCGTAGCATATAGGGGTTTGATCTTTCTCCTTTTCTATGCTTTGATCCCCTTTTGTAAATTTCTTTCTCATCCCCTGTTTCCTTTTTCTTAGAAACTTCTTGAATTTTCGGGTGATGAGAGCCATCTCCTCATCCTGATCTTCATCTTCAGAGTCATTTGTTTCATAATCAGGTGAAGTTGTGGATTTGAGGGCAATGGTTCTTTTCTTTTTGATTTCATCCTCTTGATGTTGCATCATGCTAAGTTCATGAGTCATCAAGGATCCAAGAAACTCTTCTAGAGGTAGAGTGTTCAAGTCCTTTGCTTCTTGGATGGCAGTCACCTTGGCTTCCCAAGTTCTTGGCAGTGACCTGAGAATCTTCCTTACAAGTTCACTGTTAGTATAAGATTTGCCAAGACTCTTTAAACCATTGATTATATCAGTAAAACGAGTAAACATAGCAGTTATGGACTCATCATGCTCTATTTTGAACAATTCATATTTATGTACAAGCATGTTTATTTTAGACTCTTTTACTTGATTTGTTCCCTCATGGGTGACTTCTAACCTATTCCATATTTCTTTAGCAGATGCACAAGTAGAAATGCGATTAAATTCACTAGCATCTAGTGTACAATAAAGAACATTCATAGCTTTGGCATTTAATTGTGCCAATTTCTTGTCAACCTCATCCCATTCTTTCTCGGGTTTGGTTGACTCCTCACCATCTATAATCTTGGTGGGTGTGTGAGGACCATTCACTATGATACTCCACATATCATAGTCGAGTGCTTGTATGAAAATCTTCATCCGAGCTTTCCAATAGGTGTAATTAGACCCATTGAAAAGTGGAGGTCGGTTTGTTGATTGCCCCTCAGCTAGGGAAGTTCCAACATGGGTTGCCATAGATCTTTGGCTCTTTGATTGTTAGATCAAAGAAGGGCTAGAGCACTGGCTCTGATACCACTTGTTGCCCAGCTATGCAACCCAAGAGGGGGGGGTGAATTGGGTTTCTAAAAATTTTAAGCCCAACAGATAACTTATGAAGAACAAAACAATGGCTTTAAATCAATATTAATTAACTAAAGCAGTATTGCAAGGATATAATAAAGAAATAAGATAAAGCGATAAAGCACACCACAAACACAAGGATTTATAGTGGTTCGGTGCTAACCTTGCACCTACGTCCACTCCCCAAGATCCCACTTGGGAATTTTAATCCACTATCCTTTGTATTCAACCCGAATACAAAACGTCGAAAACTCCGACACTAGCTATCCCAAGCTAGAATACAGGACGTCAGAAACTCCGACCCTAGCTATCCCAAGCTAGAACACTTGTTTCCCGGGTACAAGCAAACCCAAAACACTCCGATTTCAGGTTCGGATCAACCTTTCCTTGTTTTGGAAATCCTCCAAAAACAAGAGCAAAAACTCACAAAGAGTAAGAATATTTAGAGCACAGATGAATACAATAACAGCTCCTTAAATGAGCAAATATAACAATAAAAGCTTTACTCAAATGAAGAACCCCTTTTTCAGATTTTCTCAAGATGAATGAACGGTTGAACGCTTGAGAAGAGGTTGATTGTTGATTGAAGATCTCTTGAAAGCCTTGAACGATCTCTAGATCAAGGTTGAAACGATAGGCGTGAAGAATTCTCTCCTTGAAAGATCTTCCTTTTCTCTTTCACAATCTCTCTGGTATATTGTGGATCCTCTCTCTTTTTCTCTATGGATATTTCGTTGATCTCAGGCTTTTTCTTGCAAATTTCGGATCTTCTCTTCTGTTCTTCTCTTTTTCTTCTCTTTTCTCTTCACATTTGATTTCACGTTTGATCCGCTATTTAATCTGCAATTTCTTTTATCAAATTAAGCATTTTGTAGCATTAGAAGCAAGAGAAAACAATTTAGGCAGATAAAGAGCCGTTAGAGGATTTTTAGGAAGCATAAATGGCAATTAAAATGGGCAAAAAAAATAGCCGTTGCTGACATTTCCCGTCGCAGGGGTCGACTCATGAGTCGACTCATGCTTCAGGAGTCGACTCATGAGTCGACTTCTGTTGCAACAGACCAGAAGATCTGATTTCTGGATTTTTCGGCTCAAATCAGCAGAGGTCGACTCATGAGTCGACTCATGCCTTGTGGGTCGACTCATGAGTCGACTCACAGGTCGTGCCAAGCCAAAAATCCAGCGTGCCATGGGAATTTTTTCGTGCCATTCAGCTCATAGTGCCATGAGTTGACTCATGAGTCGACTCATGCACTTCAAACCTTCATAACTTCAAAAATATTAGTCCAAACACAATGAAATTTTCATCAATAGTTTTCAAATCATTTGTTCTACCAAATGGTACTATCAAATCAGAATTTTAGTAAAATTACGATTTTGCCCTTGAAGAGCATAAGGACTTTTTCAATTGATTGTATCCCTTCAATCTGCTTTGTAATCATCAAAATCAATCTAGGAGCAACACAAGGTAACCTAGAATTTAACTGTCAATCCTAATATAGTCATCCGTATTGTATTTCAACCTTTCAAATCTATTATATGGATTATCCTAGTCAATAATTTACTAAATTAAAATACACTGATGCATAACTCCTACTTATTCAAAATGGTCAATACCATCTTGATGTTGGGAATTATGTCCTAAAGCTAATCGTTTGATGATTGTGCTAATTATAAATATATATAAATTGATAAATAATAAAAATTATTTAATATTTTTCATCATAAGGATACATCTTCTAACGAACTCCTATATTGTAATGAAGTCCTTAGAACTACTTTGATCGATAAAGAAGAATTTATTGCATAGTCCTTAAATTGGTTCGCGACCAAACAATATGCTATTACTAGGACGATAGCGATATCAAGTATAGGTCATTGTATGCCATATGCATTGGTTATCCTCATAACCAAATGGTATAGAGATACTGATTAGTATACAGGTGAGATGTAAGAGTACATCGTCACTGAATGTGATCAACTGCGGAGTACTCTACTGTCACGGGTAGCTCACGAAGGGTATGGATATAAGTGTCCCTCCGATCTAAGATCACTACGGTGACTTGCAAGCAACTCACTGTACTTTGTGAAAAAATAGTGCCCTATAAACCAATCATAAGTGTGTTGCGATGGAACTTTCTTTTAAATTTTTCAACACATGAAATGATATTTATTATTTGAGGCATTGATTCATCATATTAGCTGCATCTTATTATGTCTATGATTATGATGAACCTCAAAGATTAGGATAATAATTTTAGAAGACATGAATTGATCATGCTAGCGAGACCTAAAATTCTAAAATCTTAATATTAAATATTTTTGACCGTAGGAGCATTGAGTCGGAGATCAATATTTCAGATAGACTGGCACATCCTATGTATGCTCAATGGAGAGGATGGCAGATCTCACTAGCCACTTGTGTGAGATACTAATACAAAGATGTGGGTGCTCATTTGAGAAATAAGTCCACTGAATTGACTCGATGAAAGAGAATATCTAATGGAAGCCTTATTTGCATGTCAAAGATGGTTCTCTAAGTGGGAGTTGTGCAAGTGATCCTTAGATCTGAAACCATCATGGAATCTTGTGCACATGAACCCATATTTTGGTTCATACCCAAGCATGGTATTAAGATAAGTATAGGATGTTCTGGATATAGTGGAGTGTGTATGAAGGTTGTGAGTAGGTCAATATGGAATCGATCACTCCTAGTAAGAGGAGATCGCATCCTGTGTATTCTCAATCCTAGATGACTTAAAAAAGTCTTTTGGCCAAAAGTAGGAAGGAGATTAGAAAGAGTTTCTAATGCTTCTTCATTGAAGTCATTATTGGTTAATTGAGAATTAATATGAATATGTGTTTAAGTTTGACATAATTCCATACTCATGAACATATTCAGGGTGCAAGGATGATCAAAGGATTGAATTGCATGGTAATTTGCTACTGAAGGATATATTTGATATTTTTATTAAATTTTACATCTTCTGGATAGTCATGATATATTACTAGATTTCAATCTTGACTTGTAGATTTTTGATCAAATTAAAGAGTTTAATTCGATCACCAATTAGAAAGGATTCTAATTGTTGAACTCAGATTAGCTCAATTAGACTTAAATCGATTAGATTAAAATCTAATCAAATTTGGTCAACTTATACTTGGACCTACTACCAGCTAGATGTGGAACCCAATAGGTCACACACATATAGAAATTGGCCAAGGATCCTTTTGAAAAAGGTTGATTGGAATTTTGGATTCAATCAAGGTTTCGGTAAGCATGCTAGCACGTGTGGAAATCCTTACTCCTTTGGAGACTAATTTGGTCTCATCCCTTGCTAATTAGCTAGCCTAATTTGGTAGACATTTGGGTCAGGTCATGTCACCTAGAAGCAGCCCAAATTGGGGCACCACATTCCATGTTAACACCAATTATGAAGAGTCCAAGTTGTAGTGGACTCTTGGTGCAAAACAGGTTATGCGTACAAGTGTTGGCATGGGCAAAAAAAAATATTTTTTTTAATGGGATCAAAATATGTGTAGTAGCCCACATCACCCTCCATCCTCTGGTACACATCTCAAAGTATGAGATATATATTTTTTAGAATTTTTGGGGAAGAGAAAAAATTAGAAAATGAAGGATGTCTCACGTGTGCGTGCAGAAGCATCGCATCTCTCCATGATTTGGAGAGTCATCTCCCTATCAAATTCTTTCAGATTATAATAATTTTTGGTGATAACGTTCCACATTTGATATTATATGTTTGATATTTTTTTTGGAATTTTTCTAGACTTATCTAGATACCAAATGGATGCTATAAGTCGGTCCTGATGCCTGCACGTGTGGTGATCAGCACTCGCATAAAGAGGTATGAGGATAGCATCCTTCCATAAGAAATTTATCACTATTTTTAATTTTGTGGAATCCAAATTGAATTCACAATCCATATGGATTTTTGAGGATTTTTTTGATTTGAGAAGGGATGTGAAAATATCCCTTCTTTGGTTGCATGTGCACAGACCAGGGTGCTGATCGACGTATCATGGATAAGAGTCCTTCTGCTTGAAGAAACTCTTATCTCTGATAATCAGATCAGATATGCTTTTTGGATAAGGCATGTCTCTCTCTTTTGGCATCTCTCTGATGGCTATAAATGGGCCAGGGTGCTGGGTATTCAATGAATCGAAGAGGGGTTTCCAATTTCTCTCCTGTTGCTCTCCTTTCTTTCTTACAACCTATCTTAGTTTTAGGACAAGGCTTTGGGATTTAAGACAAAGCTTTATCTGGTCCTAACAAGGGCTGTAAGGGTCCTAAAGAAGGAGAATCAGAAGTTCAAAGGAGGTTCTAAGAGGGTGAGGTCAGGTTCTTGAAGAAACTTGACCAGTACGAGGCTAGTCGAGTTCTAGGGACTAGAACTCTTGAAGCAAGGTGAAGAAGGAGCGCTGTCTTTGGTTCAATTTCTATGTAGATCACCATTGAAGGGCGGATACTTGGATGCCTTATGAAAATTGAGATTAGCACTACAGATATTCTTCTTATTCTAATTTATATTTATTATGCTTTGATTATTATAGTCAAGAGTTTTTGGGCATTAGGGCTTCTGGTGCATTGGGTGTTTTGAATAAAAATTTTAAACACCTAACCCTTCCGCTGTGCCACCAGAATTCAACAGTGGTATCAGACCCTATCTTAATTTATATAATCAAATATTAAATTATTATCTTGATTGTGATCAAGCATGAGTTTTTGGTTTGGTTCAAGTCAGATCAAGGGTTCAACCCGATTGAACATCCAAACCTTATCATATCTTAGAGATATGTTTTAATATAAAATGCATGATGTATGTGTAGAATTTTCTTAGTAGTTTAGTACTCCAATTGAAGTTCATCACCAGATCATCCAGTCATAAAAGCAAGTAGGGTTCAGAGACCCTCTCTTCTTATTCAATAAGGTACTCTTATGGCATGTAGGGGTGCCACTATGATGTTTCAAGAAGAAGAACCGTGAAAAGAGTGTTTTATATTCATGCATGTTATTAGAACTTTATGTATATATGATATGCTTGAGATGTTTAGTTATAATCATATTGTATGATTCTACTTTTATATCTTAGAGATATGATAAGATGCCATAATTAGTTGTTATGATTATTAAGATACAACTATTATAGTGTATTCTTGTGATAGATTGAATTAGGATATGTTTGAGACCATTAAAGCCCTCATAAAAATCATATTAAGTCATAGTGTTGTGAACCAGAAGCTGACCTATTTTCTTGAATCGATTAATTAATTGATGTCTAAGGAGTGTTTCAAGTGTGGTGGTTATTTAATTGATTTCGTTGCTGATCTGGCCAATTTTATTGGTGTCTAAGAAAAGTAATGGGGGGACCCCCACCAATCTTAACACTTTCCTGGCCAATTAGATTAGTTCGAATTTTGAATGAAGGTAGCTTAGTATTTTAAACACTACTAAGGGTCTTCCTTCATGCTAGGTTAATGTTACATCATGAACCATGGCTAGTTTGTTTTGTTACCATAAGGCTTGTCATAAGGATTGATATAACATAATCCTGGTGCATAAAAGATGCTCACAGTAATTTTGGATATACTGCTTTATTGTGTTAACACAAGGGTATTTATATTCGATTTTGACTGTATTGAAATGAAAGATCTTACTTAACTAAAATATTATAGCTTATTATGTTAATACAAGGCTAATAATATTTTAGAGGCCAAGATAAAATATTGAGAATTGCATGAGATATAATTGAAAAGAGTTTCCTACCTATAAACTTATAAGGGTTTGTTGTGTTAACACAAGATCGTTATGATGAATTAGGGTCTCAATTCCACTAAGATAAATATAAAATATATCTTGTTTACCATAGGAGAGGGCTATGGTGTCTGATAAAATAGTGGGAGACATAACTAGTTTTAAAAGTCCTTATCTAGTTGTGCATGTCAAACATGAGTGGTCTGCTTATACTATTATTTTATGTAGATTTAAGTCTACATTATGGCTTTTTTATTTTCATCCCATGATATAATAAATAAAATTATGTTGATCGATACAACTATGTAGATTGATTGAGGAACTTACAAATTAGGTTTATATCAGAAAAAAAACTCTGATATTTTGGATATTTGTGACCCTAGATTGGTCAGTAATAATGAGAAGGTAAAGATACCCATATGGATATTATTTGTGGCAAATTTGAAAATTGAGAGTATAATTACAAGAATAATCTTGTAAGATTGAAGTAAGGTGCAAGTGTAACACCAAAAGGTGTGTATATAATACAGACCTATTTTTTAATTGAGTGATTCAAACTCTGATATTTGGATATTGGATACCACCTGTAGATCGCACTTTTGTAGTTCGTTACAGTAACTACAAAATATCAAAGATCTGAAAAGAGATAACCTCGAGCTTTATGGCGCAAGTGGAGAGTCCATTAGCGTAGAGGTTGTGGGAACCTGTATGCTTAATTTACCTTCGGGCAAAACTTTAGAATTAAAAGACTGTTATTCATGCCAAAGGTTATTAAAAATATTATTTCTATACCTTTATTATTAAAACAAGATTATGAAATAAAGCTAATAAAAATGGATACTCCATTTTTTTTTCTAATAAATTTTATGGCAGTGGTTATATTGATAACAATTTTTTAATTCTTGCACTCAATAAAATATTTTTTATATTGAAAGAAATATGAAAAGAAAGAGAGAAAATGTGAATGTCACATATCTCTGGCATTGTCACCTTGGTCATATTAGTGAGTCAAGGATAAACAAGTTATACAAATAAGAATTCTTTAACCCAAATGATTATGAATCATTGGAAACTTATAAATCTTATCTCATGGGTAAGATGACCAAGACTCTATTTTCTGAATATGGAGAGAGGATAAGTGAGTTGTTAGCTCTAGTACATATAGATGTATATGGACCGATAATAACTCAGACCAGAGGAAGATACTTCGATCTTTATAGATGATTTATTAAGATTTGGATATGTGTATCTTATGAAACATAAATTCGAAGCCTTTGGTAAGTTCAAGGAGTACCAAGGTATGGTCGAAAAATAAACTGAAAAAAAAGTATCAAGCTTCTTCGATTTGATCGAGGAGAATACTTATCCATTGAATTTCTTGATCATCTTAAAAGTAAAGGTATTCTCTCTGAATGGATCCCTCCTAATACGTCTCAGTTAAATGGTGTAGCAGAAAGGAGAAACCATACTGTGATGGATATGATGCGGTCCATGATATGCTTAATTAATCTCCCAATATCTTTCTAGGGATAATGCCCTAGAGACTGCCACATATATATTAAATAGAATACCTTCAAAGTCTGTTGCAAGCACTCTATATGAGATATGGAATGGAAGGAAGCCTAATCTTAAACATCTTAAGATTTTGGGCTGTCCTACTTATGTCAAAAATATTTTTGGACATAAGCTTAATGCTAGATCAAACAAGTGTAGGTATGTAGAGTATCTTAATGAAATAAATAGATATTATTTCAACCACCCTACTGAACAAAAGGTGTTTGTTAGTAGGCATACCACTTTCTTGAAACATGAATTTATCCAAGAAGGAGGCAGTGGGAGGAATATTGAATTTATGAAAGTTCATGATCTACAAATCGATCCAGAAATATCAGTGGTTGGACTACAAGAAGATCCTCAATCAAAAGTACCCAAGGATGAGGTACATCCACTATACACACCTCCTCTTCGAAGGTCAGATAGAGTGTGTCATATATCTCTGAGATATAATTTTGTCATTGAGAATAACAATTCTATTAACATCATTTAGAATGTTGATCCACTGACTTATTCGGAAGCTGTCATGAATAAGACTCAAACAGATAACTGAAAGCTATGAAATCTGAGATGGACTCGATAAATACCAATCAAGTGTAGACCTTGGTTGATGCACCTAAGGGTGTGACCCCAATAGGGTGCAAGTGGATCTTCAAAAGGAAGATCAAAGTAGATGGCCAAGTAGAAACCTACAAAGCTAGGTTAGTGGCAAAGGTTTTCAGTCAAAGGCAAGAATTGACTATGATGAAACCTTCTCACCAGTGGCTATGCTCCAGTCCATCCAGATTTTGCTTGCTATAGCAGCATACTACGATTATGAAATCTGGTAGATGGATGTCAAGATCGATTTTTAATAGTAATCTAGAAGAAAAGGTCTATATGACTTAGCCAGAGAGATTTGTCTCAAGTGGGAGAGTAAATCAAGTATGCAGGCTAATGAGATCCATCTATGGATCGAAGCAGATTTTGAGGAGCTGGAACATCCGATTTGATATGACAGTCAAAGAGTTTGGCTTTATCAAAAATATGAATGAACAATATGTATATAAGAAGACAAGTGGGAGTGTTATTATCTTCTTGGTTCTGTATGTCAGTGACATACTGCTCATTGGGAATGATATCCCAATGATGCAATCGATCAAAATTTGGCTATCAAATAAGTTTTTCATAAAAGACTAGGGTGAAGCATCCTATATACTGGGTATAAAGATCTGTAAAGATAGATCTAAAAGGATGTTAGGCTTATCCCAGTCACCATACATAGACCTCATATTAAAGAGATTTAATATGGAGGCAAGTATGAAAGGTTACTTATCTGTAAGTTATGGTATACATGTCTCTAAGAAAATATGTCTTAAAGGCACCAGAAGAGAGAAAAAGGATGAATGAAATCTCTTATGCTTCAGCTGTGGGATCAATTATGTATGCCATGCTATGTACCAAGCCTGATGTAGCTTATGCTTTGGGCATAGCTAGTAGATTTCAGGCTGATCTAAGGAAAGATCATTGAAAAGCAGATGATAGCAAGTCAATATCAGGGTATATATTTATCTTAATTAATGGGGCAGTGAGTTGGAAGAGTTCCAAACAGTAGATAGTAGCTGACTCAACTACTGAGCCAGAGTATGTTGCTGCTAATGAAGCCATTAAGAAAGCTGTCTGGATGAAGAAACTCATCATGGATTTAAGAGTCATTCCTAAGATTGAAGGATCGGTGTCACTCTATAGTGATAATACTGGAGCCGTTATTCAAAATAAGGAACCTAGGTCTCATTATAGATCCAAGCACATCCTCGGACGTTTCTATCTCGTTAAAGATAAGATGTTGTCTTTGAACGAGTAGATAGAAAGAACAATATAGCAGATCTATTCACTAAGGCCATACCACAGCAGCTATATGATCGTCATCTTAATTGTATGAGATACAAAGGTGATTGGCTTTAGTACAAGTGAGAGATTGAAAGAAGAGTGCCCTATAAGTCAATCGTAAGTGTGTTGCGATGGGACTTTCTTTAAAATTTTTCAACTCATGAAATGATATTTATTATTTGAGACATTGATTCATCATATTAGCTGCATCTTATTATGTCTAAGATTATGATGAATCCCAAAGACTAGAATAATAATTTTAGGAGATATGAATTGGTCATGCTAGTGAGACCTAAAATCTTAAAATTCTAATATTAAATATTTTTGATCGTAGGAGCATTGAGTCGGAGATCAATATTTCAGATAGACTGGCACATCCTATGTATGCTCAATGGAGAGAGTGACAGATCTCACTAGCCACTTGTGTGAGACACTAATACAAGGATGTGAGTGCTCATTTGAGAAATGAGTCCACTGAATTGACTCGATGAAAGAGAACATCTAATGAAAGCCTTATTTGTATGTCAAAGATGGTTTCTAAGTGGAAGTTGTGCAAGTGATCCTTAGACCTGAAACCATCATGGAATCTTGTGCACATGAACCCATATTTTGGTTCATACCCAGGCATGGCATTAAGATAAGTATGGGGTGTTCTGGATATGGTGGAGTGTGTATGAAGATTGTGAGTAGGTCAATATAAAATTGATCACTCCAAGTAAGAGGAGATCGCATCCTATGTATTCTCAATCCTAGATGATTCAGAAAAGTCTTTTGGCCAAAAGCAGAAAGGAGATTAGAAAAAATTTTAATACTTCTTCATTGGAGTCATTATTGGTTAATTGAGAATCATATGAATATGTGTTTGAGTTTAACATGATTTCATACTCATGAACATATTCAGAGTGCAAGGATGATTGAAGGATTGAATTGTACGGTAATTTATCATTGAAGGGTATATTTGATATTTTCATCAAATTCTATATCTTTTGGATAGTCATAATATATTGCTAGATGTCAATCTTGACTTGTAAGATTTTGATCAAATTAAAGAGTTTAATTCGATCGCCAATTAGAAAGATTCTAATTGTTGAACTCGGATTAGCTCGATTGGACTTAAATCGATTAGATTGAAATCTAATCAAATTTGGTCAACTTATACTTGAACCTACTATCAGCTAGATGTAGAACCCAATGGATCACACACATATAGAAATTGGCCAAGGACCCTTTTGAAAAAGGTTGATTGGAATTTTGGATTCAATTAGGGTTCCGATAAGCATGCTAGCACGTGTGGAAACCCTTGCTCTTTTGGAGACCAATTTGGTCCCATTCCTTGCTAATTAGCTAGCCAATTTGGTAAACATTTGGGTCAGATCATATCACCTGGAAGCAGCTCAAATTGGGGCACCACATCCCATGTTAATACAAATTATGAAGAGTCCAAGTTGTGGTGGACTCTTGGTGAAAAACAGGTTCTGTGTACAAGTGTTGGCATGGGTAGAAGAAAAAATATTATTTTTTGTGGGATTAAAATATGTGTGATAGCCACATCACCCTCCATCCTCTGGTACATATCTCAAAGTATGAGATATATTTTTTCTTAAATTTTTGGAAAGATAAAAAAATTAGAAAATGAAGGATGTCTCGCGCATGCGCGTAGAAGCATCGCATCTCTCCATGATTTGGAGAGTCTTTCTCCCTATCAAATACTTTCAGATTAGAATGATTTTTGGTGATAATATTTTACATTTGATAAGCTATATTTGATAATTTTTTTCAATTTTTTCAGACTTATCTAGATGCCAAATAGATGCCACAAGTCGGTCATGATGCCTGCACATGTGGTGATCAGCACTCCATGAAGAGGTACGAGGATAACATCCTTCCTTGAGAATTTTATCACTATTTTTAATTTTTTGAAATCTAGATTGAATCCCCAATCCACATAGATTTTTAAAGATTTTTTTGATTTGAGAAGAGACATAAAAATATCAATTCTTTGGTTGCATGCATGCAAACCAGGGTGCTGATCAACGTATCATGGATAAGAGTCCTTCTACCTGAAGAACTCTTATCTCTGATAATCAGATCAGATATGCTTTTTGGATAAGGCATGTCCCTCTCTTTTGGCATCCCTCTGGTGGCTATAAATAGGCCAGGGTGCTGGGTATCCGATGAATCGAAGAGGGATTTCCAATTTCTCTCCTGTTGCTCTCCTTTCTTTCTTACAACCTATCTTAGTTTTAGAACAAGGCTTTGGGATTTAAAACAAAGCCTTATCTAATTCTAACAAGGGTTGTAAGGGTCCTAAAGAAGGAGAATCAAAAGTTCAGAGGAGGTTCTAAGAGGATGAGGTCAGATTCTTGAAGAAACTTGACTGGTACGAGGCTAGTCGAGTTCTAAGGGTTAGAACTCTTGAAGCAAGGTGAAGGAGTGCTGTCTTTGGTTCAATTTTTGTGTGAATCACCATTGGAGGGTGGACACTTGGATGCCTTATAAAAATTGAGATTAACACTACATGTATTCTTCTTATCCTAATTTATATTTATTATGCTTTGATTATTATAGTCAAGAGTTTTTGGGCATTAGGACTTTCGGTGCATTGGGTGTTTTGAATGAAAATTTTAAACACCTAACCCTTCCGCTGTGCCACCGGAATCCAACACTTTGATGCTAAACTAATTGAGTTTTTAATTCAGTGATGGAAGATTTCTGGGTATAGTTAAGTACTTGTTAAATCGATGCATGAGTCAAGATGGGATTGATCCCTTCGAATTAGTAGGAGATATGCGTCAGTGTAATTCAATTTAACAGAACCTGAGCCCGAGTAATCCATGTGATAGATTTGAAAAAGATTGAAATACAATATGGATAACTTATCTAGGATTGATAGTTAAATTTTTAGTCATCCTTGAGCATTAGGGTCAAAGAGATGAATTATACGGTAACCATATGCTAATAGGTTCTTGAATGTTGCTTCACCTTCATTCGATCTATCTGGATGTCGGATCACCATTGCTAGATGGTTATATCGATTGATTCAGGAAGGTGTTCCTATGCTACTAGTTTAGCTTCGAACCTATGAGGTCACACTCAAAAAAAGTTTCTGACTGATCATGTGGCTGATCAACAATTGAGAATCGTTTAAGGGCTTAATTGTCAATTCGATTGATGGTTAACCTTATGCAAAAGTTACAATAAATTAATTAACTAAGTGTTAATAAATTAATAAAATATTTATTAATAATTAAATTATTAATTAACTTAATTTGATTGAGTAAAGAGAATTAAATTAAATCTAATTGAATTTGATTCAATTAGGTTTGACCCGATTAGATTATGAGATGATCTAATCGCTAAGGAAGAATTATCTCTGATTTGATCAGAACTTTAGTTCAATAATCTCTAATTTGATTAGAATATAATTAAAAATTTATGAACCTAATTAGACTAGGTTTTATATATTTTATTTGGGCTAAACCAGATGTAATTTGGTTTGGATTCAAATAAGGAAACTTAGAGTCCTTATTGGAATAGGACTCTTCTCCCTATGCCAACCCAGATTTCATGCCATATATCACCACACACAAAATTATTTTGTATGATATTTTTTCACACAAAAGAGTAATTTTTCTTATCTATCACACATCCAAATTTGATTTAGTTTTGATAAAAGGAAGGTTCTAAAATTAAATTTCAAAATATTTCTTATCAGGAGAATCTGTTCTTATTTAGATCAACCTCTCCATGCCAATAAATTTTTTTCTCCTTATATGTATAACATTTTGAGGAGAATTTTTGTAAGAGATTAATTGAGTTACTATAAACAAATATAGGAAAGAGTGTCTCATATTTTTTTGGTATATTTTAGGATGTGGAATTATGAAGGGAGGTGAAATCCTGTAAGAGTCCAAGATCATTAGGACTCTTCACCCCACCTCCTTACATGCCTATAAAAGGGGTTTTTATAATTTTTTTTATGTGTGTAAGATACTAGAAGAGAGTTCTTCATGTGGTAGAAGTTTGGGCATGGTTCACAATGTGAAAAATAGAGATGAGGATCCTCTCTCTTGGGGTGTGTGCAAAAATCTGAATTTCAGATCATTGGTTCTAAGGGTTTGGAAAGAGAGAATAAATTAGAAAAAAATATTTTTTTCTCTATCTTTCTTCTACCTCTTCATCTCCTCCAAAATTTTATCTTCAATCTCTAAAAGGATTTCAGAGATTTGAAAAAAAAGATCCAGATCAGCCAAGAAGAAGATCTTTGTGCGAGCTAGCACTCCCGAAAAGATCAATCAGATCGGGGCTTCGAGTGGATTTTCCATAGAGGCAGACGTGTGTGCGGCTGCGAGCAACTAGTAAGGATCTTTTTCACCATGTCTCTCAATAGTGGAGATCATTGACCCATGATCAGGTATGGAGTTCTGAACTCAAATTAGAAGTATATGTGATCTACTGCTCATATGCATGCATGCTGATTTTATCTTCAGATTATTTTAGATTTTATATGCAACATAACATGTCATAGATTCTAGAGTAGGTTGATTTAATGAATAGATCATATGCATGTTAAATTAATTTAATTAATCTAGTTATCTTCTACTATAATTTTTTTGAAAAAAATTTGAAATACATGCATGAAATCGCCTATGCATTCCAAAAGTGGTATCAGAGCCTAGGTTCGTTATGACATGATTTATGTGCATATTAAATCTAAATTTTAATTTTATTTAGTTTTTATATATGATATTTTAATCTAAATTTAATTAATGGTTGATCGCACAAACTGACATAAGGTTGTCCTGCTATAGGATTTATCCCTTATAGTGAAAAGGTTGTCCTAGTTTATGCTGATCATTGATAAAATCTGATTTTATGTCATGCATGTGATATTTATGATCTGATTTAGATGTGATCTAAGATTATAATCAAATCTGATGTAATTTAGAATAGATCTAAATTCAAGCATATATGATATGTAACTAGATTAGATGATCCAATTTGCAAGTACTTAGATTGGATTGATCACCAGACCGTCCGATCATAGGAGCAAGAAAGATTTAAAAGTCCTCTCTTCTCATTCGATGAGGTGCTCTTATGGCATATAGAGATGCCATGTGATTAGATCCCATGAAGAAGAAAGCGAAAGGAGAAAACTTACTTTCTTGTAAAATCCTAGATCTTGAAACCCTAGGTGTTGTTGTATGTGATGCAAGTTGCGAAGAAATTAGTTACATCTAATCCTGTTTAATCAAAATTATTTTAATTTAAAATTATAAAAAGTTTAGATTTGATCTAAAAGATTTTATGATTTACATGTGAAAATTATTTTCAAAACTTTAACCATGTTGATGCGAAACTTAATTGAAAATTAAGTATAGAATCGATTAGATCTAGAGTTGTGATGTAAGATCTAATGACATTCGTATAAAATATGAGAGCATGGGTTAGCTTAGATCAGGTCCTCTTAATTGGGATAGATCTAAGATTACAATCAGAGAGTTAATAGACTAACTAGAGAAATAGATTAAATCTAACCAAATATTGAATTAGATTAAAATCAGAGTTTCTCTAGAACTAATACAATAGTTGTAGATTGTCAAGTCCATGTCTTTGATTAGATCAAATGGACCTGGATTATGGCTCAGTGGTTGAACCCGAGTCATTAGGTTGGTCAAATCAAAACTAATTAACCAATTGGTGTCTAAGGTAAGTTTGGCATTTTAACCGATGGTTTTTAATTGAGAGTGGCTTACCTAGTCATTTCGATGGTGTCTAAGGCAAGCTTAGCGGACCCTCCCATCAATCTCACTTATCTGACCAATTTGATGGATTATGTTTTGATTAGATTGCTAAGTAATTCGAGTTGACCCATGTTATTAAGGTTGATCAATGTGACTGATCTAGGTGCCAGTTCAACCAGCATGACCCTAATCCAATTCAATGATTTAGTGAAGTCAGTGAGAAGATTGTGGTTTACTGGTTGATCTCTTTTCTAAATTAATTAAAATTTTTAAATTATTAGGTCCATAAAATGAGCTAGTTATGGAGATAACTAGATCATAGCCTCCTATTAAGGTGAATGATAATAAGTCCATTATTTTTTATTGACATTGCAGACGCCATTCGTTTGGTGTTCTCCTTGAATGATGGAATTATCATTCATCATATGACTCTATTGTATAATCTGATGATGGTTGGATTGATCGAGCCATCCTCGGATTTGATCATTCATTAGTGGAAATACTAAGTAGGTTTATGTTAATGGTTTGGCCTAACCAAAATTTTCAGTGGAGGCCCATCGCCTATTGAAATAAAATCTGGGATAAAATTAATTACTAAAAATTATTTAAAAAAAAATTAATTGAGAACCTACCCATATATGCATATGGGTTGATCGAGCCATCCTCGAGCTTGTATGCAGTCTGTGTGGATTCTAGTATCCACTAAAAAATTAAGATAATTCCTCGGATTGAAGGTAGATGCTACCAATTTGACTAAAATAGTGAAAGAACCTTTAGACTAAAGTCCAATTCTTTAGGATTAATCAATTCATAAACATAGAGGTCTCATATTTTCTTTTCAATTATGGCTAGATATCCGTTGCTCCATTCACTATTTGATAGTAACTGATTTATAGGATCCAACTTTGATAATTGATATCTAAAGTTACAAATAGTTTCAGAGCATGAATAGATCCTAAATATGATTATGAATCTAGCACTTGAAGTTTTCATATCCAACACATGTGATGTGATCAAAGGCACTTATCAGAGTGGCCACATGATCAAATCACCATGTGGTATTTTGAGAGTAGTGAAAAATATGAATTTACTTGTAAATTCGATGATGCTCAGTGAAAGAAAATTTTTCAAATATTGAAGGAGTTTTTTTGTATCTTTGAAGAGTCGTGCTTGGGCTAATGAGTCCGAACTGATAAAAGAGTCTAAGATTAACCTAGTCTGGTAGAGTCTCTTGATCCGAATAGGCTAAGGAAGAGAAATTAGCAAAGGATTGCTGAACAAGGTACTTATATGATAACACTTTATGATTTCTCTATCTGTGACACTACTACCTAGATATTGGATATCAAAAATCCATACAAATTGTTGCAATGACTTCAGATTAGTAGAAAATTTGAAAACAATAAGAAATTTCCGAACATTGGAGTTGGAAGTTATGTTCTAATTCTAATTTTAAGAATCATCGAGCTTATTTTTAATTCTAACAATATTATTTTAGTGATTGTCACTATTGTCTAATAATTTTGTGATATCATTATGAATGATGTCAAAATCATATGAAAAATTAAAAAATAATATTTATGAATAGTCACAGCTTGTTAGTGTATATTGTACACAATCAAACAAACTCTCTAAAGTAGATAATGTCATGAAAGTCTATCTTTGGCAATTTAGGCTCGGTTATATAAATAAGCATAGGATCAATAGGAGATAATTTTTGAGGTCAATGATTGTGAATTATTGTCAACCTGTCAATCCTATCTCCTTGATAAGATGACCAAGTCACCTTTTGCTAGAAAAGGTGAATGAGCCAATGATATTCTAAATCTGATGCATACTGATGTATTAGATCTATGAACACGTTTATCATAAATTTAAATTATTTAAAATATTTAAATAAATTCATAATAAGATAGAAAAATAAATTTGAAAGAGCATTAAAATTCTTCGATCAGACCGAAGAGGAGAATGTATTTCAAGTAAGTTTTGACATATTTAGAAGAGAATAGGATTCTCTCCTATTGGAATCGACTTTATTGGATATAGTTTGTGTTGGATTCCAACCACATAGTAGAAAATAATTTTTAAATTTTTTTAAAATACTTAAATCAATAGTTTTATCAAATAAAAACTATCGAGCCGAACCCAAAACCCTAAAATCACCTTGCCGAACATGATCAAAGCAAATTCAAGCATGCAAAGAGATAGAATATTATACTTTAACCAAAATAGAAAAGTGGCATGTTGGTGTTCTCTATAAGACTCCAAGGTAGAAGTCCTCTAATGGTGATCCACATGAAAGTTGGCCAAGGTCCTGTTGGGAATAGTATCCCAAAGCCAATCGTCAGCCTGTTGACGGTTGTGTTCCTTTTTGTATTAGTACATAAATTATAAATAAATAAAAGTTATTTTGGTATTTTTTTCATCATAAATGTTTCATCTTCTAATGAACTCCTGTGTTGTGGTGAAGTCCTTAGAACTATTTAGACTCGACAAAGGAGGATTTATCGCTTAGTCCTTAAACATGTTCGTGACCAAATGATACGTTGTTACCAAGGACGACAACGTTTATCGAGCATAGGTCGTTGTGTGGCATATGGGTTGGTTGTCCTCATAACCAAAGAGTGTGGAGACACTGGTATGGCATACAGGTGAGATGTAATGGTACATCTGCACTGAACGTGACCAACTCTGGAGCTATTTCTGCTGTCAAGATTTGCTCCGATGGGATATGGGTATAAATGTTCCTCCGACCTGAGACCGCCACGGTGACTTGCAAGCAACTCACTGCACTTAGGCTCTAGACTACCTGAATTTCTAATTCAGTGATGGAAGGTTGTTGGGTGTAGTCAAGTACTTGACTTATCGGTGCGTGTGTCAAGATGGGATTGACCACTCCAGTTTAGGAGCTGTGTACAGTCGTGTTTCAATTTAACAAAACTTTGGCCAGGGTAGTCCTAGTGAGGAGTCACAGGACTAATTGAGTTGAGCATGATTCGGATGATATCATCAGGGTTGACAGTTTAACCCTGAGTCGTCCTAAACATAGGGGTCAAAAGGGATGAATTATACGGTAACCATATTCACGTAAGTTCTGAATGTTGCGATTGTGATTATTCGACCTATCCGGTCATCGGGTACCATTGCTAGATGGTCACTTCGATTAGTACAGGAATTGATTCCTGTGCTACCGGCTTAGGTTCGAACCTGCGGGGTCACACACATTAGAGGTTCCTTTCTGATCTGATGGCTGATTATGAGTCTTATCTATCTGGGACTCTATGATTGAGAATTAGGATTCTCTAATCATGAGTTCACATATTTTGGATACCGGGGTCAAAATTTTGAATTTCAAATTTTGAATTTGAAATTTGAACTCTTTGATCAGGGTTTCATATCGATGGTCTCTGATGCCTGATTGCCCATCGGATTTGGACTCAATATTTATGAGAGGTTTAATTAGTGATTTAATCACTAATTAACTCAATTTGATTGAGTAATTATTTTTGGATCAAGTCCAATTGAATTGGATTCAGTTTGGATTGACCCGATTAGGTTAAATGTTGACCTAATCGCTAAGGTGGTTTAGTCCCTGATTTGATCAGGGGTTAGGTTTAGTTAATTCCTGATTTGATTAGGATTTTATTGAGCCTAATTAAGCCTAATTATGTTGAGTTTAATCTGGTCTAATTGTGCTTAACCTATTTTAAACTAGGTTGGCTCAATTTGAATCAAACCACCTTGTTTTAAATTCCCTGTGACACCCTACTTGCTTGCACCCATTTGAATTCACGAGAAGAAACTTCTCATGAAATTTTTCTCATGCAAAACCCTTCCCCATGTCCTCATTTGTGTGCCATATGGATGGATAAAATAATTAGTTAGCCATTCAAATTCAAAGCATGTTTGAATTTGAATGGATAACTTATCACTTGCCCTTTCATCCTTATCCATTTTGTGTGCCACATTACTTACACGAGAAAAGGTTTCTCATGAAACATTTTCCATGGACAAAGAGCCACACCCCTTCTCTTCTCACGCCCAAAAGGACAGGGATAAGTTGGTTTTCGTTTGAATTCAAATTTGATTTGAATTCAAATGTGTAACCTCTTGTCTTTATCTTCTCACGTGGATAAGACACGTTCGACGTTGTTTTAAAAAGAGGAGAAAGGTGGGACGTGCGTAGAAACTTTAGGAGAGAAACTTTGGGGCGTGAGAAAGGCTTCTGCATAAGGTGAAGGTCCAAAACCTTCCGAGAGAAAAAGAAAGAAAAGAGAGAAAATTGGGTGCAGGGTTTTTGGTGTGTACCCTAGGGTTTCTACCTAGGGTTCGGGAAGTGAGATTGGTGTGCCACGAGTGTCGTGAGTCCACCAAATTTTAGAGAGAGATCCATCAGCCTCTCAAGCAACTTTGCAAATGATCCAAAACATCCAAGAAGTCAGCACACATCGATCGAAGGAGTTCGATCAACATCTGCCATCAAAAGGGTGAAATCACGAACTAGCATTCGTGAGGAGCTGATCAGACGGGATCTTCGTGTGGATGATCCGCAGAGGTCAGATATTTGTGTGGCTGTGATGTGATGATCAGAACCCTCCGACAGTGATCAGATTGCGGTGATCGACTACCCGCAAAAGGTGATGTGTTCTGAACACAGTACTGTAAAACGTTTACTGATTCAAATTTGAATTTCAAATTTAAATGCATACTGTTGTATCATATTTAGATCCTAGTGTAGGGTTAATTAATATTAATTAATGAGATTAATTAATAATTTTGCTGCAAAATAGTAATTTTGAAAAAGTTTTAAAATTACCATTTTGCCCCAGCACTAAATTTTTGCTTCAAATGGTATCAGAGCAGGTTCTAGAATATGATATACATATGCATGCGTAGATTAAGGTGTAATCTATAAGTTTAAATTTAAAATTTAAAATTCAAAATTCAAAATTCAAAAAGATTTGAAATTTGAAATTTGAAATTTGTTAGAAGTTTCAAATTTGAAATCCGAAATTTGAAATTTGAAATTTGGTTGAAATCTCAAATTCGAAATTTGAAATTTGAAATTCGAAATTCGAAATTTGAAATTCAAAATTCAAAATTCAAAATTTGAAATTTGGTTGAAATCTCAAATTTGAAATTTGAAATTTGAAATTTGAAATTCAAAATTCAAAATTTAAAATTCAAAGATTGGAAATTCGAAATTTGAAATTTGGTTGAAATCTCAAATTTGAAATTTAAAATTTGAAATTTGAAATTTGAAATTTTAAATTCAAAATTTAAATTTTGAAATTGGTATATTTAGATATATTTGATCCAAGTAGCAAGTAATCTAATTGGGTTGGTTGCCATGGCCGTCCGGTCATAGGAGAAAAGTAGGGTTTAAAGGCCCTCTCTTCCCATTCGATGGGGTCTCCTATGGCGGTAGGGGTGCCGATGCAATTATATCCCATGCCGATGAAGCAGCGAAAGGACTTAATTAAAAAATTTATCATGAATGTATTAGATTAGATCTAAAAGAAAATTTATGATTTATTTTGAGTTATTTTCTGTTATGAAATGAGCAATAGAATTGCTGTTTATGAAATGTGCTGACCCGTTTGTGAAATGAGTTAACACATTTGGTGAACAGAAAATAAAATCTTTCAAATTTGAAAATTATTTTCGAAATGCCAAACCCTGACCCATCAGCCCAAGTACTTAATTAAAAGAATTAAGTGTGTCTAGTAGGTCTAGAATTGTGAATTAAGACCTAAGATAATTGCATAAACTTGTGGGTCAATGGGTTAGATGAATTAGGTCCATAATTGGGTTAGACCTAAGGTTAGTTTAAAAAATAGACTAAATAGAGTAATTGGTCAAATCTAATCAAAAGTTGAATTAGATTAGGTCAAGGATACTCTAGACTCAACTTCAATAGTTGTAGTTGAATGAGTCCATGTCTTTAACTAGACCAAGATGGACTTAATTCATGGCTACGTGGTGGAGCCCTATTTACTAAGTTGATCAAAATTAAAACTAATGAACCGGTTGGTGTCTAAGGTAAGTTCGGCAGTTTTGACCAGTGGTTCTTAAGTGGGAGCTACTCGCATTGATTCGATCATTGACGAGTTAATGGCAAATCCCCACCACTGATCTCACTTACCTGGCCAATCTGATAAGTTAGATTTTGATTAGATCACTTGGTGATTAGAGCTCACCCATGTCATTAGGTAAATCAGTATGACTGATTTAGGTGCTCCTAATGCCATCTTTAATTAAATTCTTTTTTAATCTGACTTGGTGAAGTCAGTGAGAGGATTGAAATTGACTGGATGATTTCTTCTCTACTATTCTTTAATAAAATCCTCAAAATTATTAGGTCCCTAAAATGATTAAGTTATAATGATAACTAAGTCATAGCCTCCCATTAAGTGAGTGATAATGAGTCCATTAGTTCAATGATCATTGGAGGCCCAAAGGCCTGGTGCTCATTGGCTAATGAAATTATTATTCATAATATGATAATTTGATTGAGTCTTTCTGATGGTGGTTAGGTTGGCTGGCCAAAGTCGGGCCTGATCATTTATTGGTCTGATTCACTAAATTAAGTCATGTTAATGGTTGGACCTAACCAGATCTTTTCAGTGGAGGCCAAAGCCTACTGATTAGGTTATGGGGCAAAATCAATTACTAGAAGTTGTTTAGAGAAACAACTGGTTAAGAACCTACCCATAGATGCACATGGGTTGACCAACCAAAGTTGGGCTCGTGTGTAGTCTGTGTGGATTCTAGTTGTTGCCCAGCTATGCAACCCAAGAGGGGGGGTGAATTGGGTTTCTAAAAATTTTAAGCCCAACAAATGACTTATGAAGAACAAAACAATGGCTTTAAATCAATATTAATTAACTAAAGCAGTATTGCAAGGATATAATAAAGAAATAAGATAAAGCGATAAAGCACACCACAAACACAAGGATTTATAGTGGTTCGGTGCTAACCTTGCACCTACGTCCACTCCCCAAGATCCCACTTGGGAATTTTAATCCACTATCCTTTGTATTCAACCCGAATACAAAACGTCGGAAACTCCGACACTAGCTATCCCAAGCTAGAATACAGGACGTCGGAAACTCCGACCCTAGCTATCCCAAGCTAGAACACTTGTTTTCCCGGGTACAAGCCAACCCAAAACACTCCGATTTCAGGTTCGGATCAACCTTTCCTTGTTTTGAAAATCCTCCAAAAACAAGAGCAAAAACTCACAAAGAGTAAGAATATTTAGAGCACAGATGAATACAAAAACAGCTCCTTAAATGAGCAAATATAACAATAAAAACTTTACTCAAATGAAGAACCCCTTTTTCAGATTTTCTCAAGATGAATGAACGGTTGAACGCTTGAGAAGAGGTTGATTGTTGATTGAAGATCTCTTGAAAGCTTTGAACGATCTCTAGATCAAGGTTGAAACGATAGGCGTGAAGAATTCTTTCCTTGAAAGATCTTCCTTTTCTCTTTCACAATCTCTCTGGTATATTGTGGATCCTCTCTCTTTTTCTCTATGGATATTTCGTTGATCTCAGGCTTTTTCTTGCAAATTTCGGATCCTCTCTTCTGTTCTTCTCTTTTTCCTCTCTTTTCTCTTCTCATTTGATTTCACGTTTGATCCGCTATTTAATCTGCAATTTCTTTCATCATTTAAAGCATTTTGTAGCATTAGAAGCAAGAGAAAACAATTTAGGCAGATAAAGAGCCGTTAGAGGATTTTTAGGAAGCATAAATGGCAATTAAAACGGGCAAAAAAATAGCCGTTGCTGACATTTCCCGTCGCAGGGGTCGACTCATGAGTCGACTCATGCTTCAGGAGTCGACTCATGAGTCGACTTCTGTTGCAACAGACCAGAAGATCTGATTTCTGGATTTTTCGGCTCAAATCAGCAGAGGTCGACTCATGAGTCGACTCATGCCTTGTGGGTCGACTCATGAGTCGACTCACAGGTCGTGCCAAGCCAAAAATCCAGCGTGCCATGGGAATTTTTTCGTGCCATTCAGCTCATAGTGCCATGAGTTGACTCATGAGTCGACTCATGCACTTCAAACCTTCATAACTTCAAAAATATTAGTCCAAACATAATGAAATTTTCACCAATAGATTTCAAATCATTTGTTCTACCAAATGGTACTATCAAATCAGGATTTTAGTGAAATTACGATTTTGCCCTTGAAGAGCATAAGGACTTTTTCAATTGATTGTATCCCTTCAATCTGCTTTGTAATCATCAAAATCAATCTAGGAGCAACAATCTCCCCCTTTTTGATGATGACAAAACATATGAACAAAAATATTTATGTTAATGCATTAATTTCAAAAGAATCCATTATGGGTGTATATGCTTGAAAAGAGTATGATTCTTTTGGCATGTAATATAAATGCAAAAATAGTTTGTCCATTTTCTTAAAGATTTGAAAAGGGTATTAGATCATTTTGAGTTCAAGATATTTCAGAGCAAGAGAAGATAAATAACTTTTTCTATGTATCAGAGCAAAAATAATTTTTACAATGATATCAGAAAAGATTTTATAATGTATCAGAGCAAAAAAAATTTTTTTTTTTTTAATGTATCAGAGAAAATTTCATTCAGTATCCGAGCAAATGTTATAATATTTTAGAGAAACCTTCACACTGTATCGGATCAAATGTTATCATGTATCAGATCAAGTTGAAAGAAATTGTAGGATGAATCAGAGTAAAACAAATTTCTTATTGATGTCTCAAGGTGAGTAAAATTTCAAAAGCAAGTTTGAATATCAGAGCATATATATAAAAAAAATACTTATTTGCATTGTACTCATGATTTTGCTTTTGATGGATTAAAGTTCTGTCTGATACCAAATTTCTCTGTCTGATACCAAATTTCGATACCAAAATTTCTCAAAATTTTGTTTAATCTTTCAATCCTTGTTTTTGTCTAATTTCTCCAATATTTGTTTAATTTCTTCAATATTTGTTTTAATTTAATTTCTCCCCCTTTTTCTCATAATTTAGGGTTTTGCTTTTTGTCTAATTTCAATTTTTGTTTAATTTTAATTTCTCCCCCTTTTTGACATCATCAAACATAGTTAACTCTTTCTTTTCCTTTTCTGAAAATATTCTTTAATTTCTTCCTCTTTAGAGTTTTTCACAGATGTTTGCTCCCCCTTAATATAGCAATTATCAATAGCAAACAACAACAAGGAGAAGATAATATTTCAATTGATGTATCAGAGATTGAAATATAACCAAAATATAATCATTACAAAGAGGTAGAAATATAGGTAAAAGATGATTCCATTAAAATCATAATTGTTTCAATACATAGAATTCAACCAGCTAAATGTCAATACATGGCCCCAAGGTATAGATCCTAGAACAAGATACTAACTCCTAAGATCTAGATAAGTCAATGATCAGAGTCATCAGATATAGGGTGAGGGGATGATGGATCAGAAGTGCGTCCTCTACCCCGTCTGCCTCTGCCACGAGTGGAGGTGATGGCACGAGCAGGAGAACGAGATGAACTAGGTGGCTGAGAATGCTGAGATACTAGGGCTGATATCATGAGTCTGATAGAATCAAGTACGTTCAGTGCTCTGGAAACAGATTGAAGTAGAGCAGTGAACTGGGTGGTAGCATGCTCACTCGATCCTCTGATCTCTTTCCTCAGTAGCTCATATCCACCTTCTAGTGCTCCTCTGAGCCTGCCAGCCTCTGCAGTGAGGTCTGTGACCTCAATGGTAGACTCCTGTGGCTGGGGATGGGCCAATGCAAGGACTTGCCCCTGCAAGTCAAGAACTCTGCCAGTTAGTCTCCAGACTGTATCCTCAAGCTGCTGTATCCTGACGGACTGATCTGAAATCATCTGAAATATAGTGGAGATGTGGGGAGTAATGGTCTGATCAGAAGAAGTAGCTCCAGGTGCAAAAGAAGTACTACTCCACTGGCTAGACAACAAAGAAGCCACACGCTGAGATATATGCTCGATCTGATCATCAGCCAGTCTGAACTCTGATGGAGGTGCTCTGCTCTCTGGCTGATACACTGGTGTGGGCATCCTAGTAAACTCAGAAGGGCCAGCCTCAGTATCATGAATGAACTGGGTATCTGGTGAAGCTGCCCTGAAATCATGTACAGGAGAAGATGGACCTTCTTCTTCTACTCTGCCTTCAGTTCTGTCTTCAGCTCTTTCCTCAGCTCTCTCCTCAGCTCTTTCTTCAGAGCCCTTGATCCAACCACCAACAGTCTTTGTAATTCCCATTCGGTGTAGGCTGTGTTGGTTGAAAGTGTCCACATGTAAGAGCTTGGTAGGTGTCTCCCCCTCACAGCTAACTCCAAACCTCCTAAAAACTCTAGTAAGGGCCATACCATAAGGCAAGTGTGCCTTGGATCTGTTCAAAGTTTCTCTCATGGCCTCTATCATAAGTGTAGGGAGGTTTAGGGGGGTCTGAGTGATGATATGAAACATGACACATACATCTCTGCCAGATAGTAAGTCATGTCTACCACTCCTAGGAAAGAATAGTTTTGTCACAATCTGATGCAGGACCCTCATCTCAATGGACAGTAGCTTTGCTTCCAATCTGTTTAAACTTCCTGAAAAATCTTCTCCTAAGATAATTCTGATCCCTTCTTCTTTAATTGGGAGTTCCATATATGAGTATCCTTCACTAGGCAACTGAAGTATCTCTCCCAATATCCTAGAATCCAAACAGATGTCAATCTCCTTTACAGTTGAAGTCACAGACCCGTTTCCATAATTTAGGTTCTGGTAGAACTCTCTGACTAGATCAACATAGGTGACTTCCTTAAGAGAGCAATAAAGTTCCCATCCTTGATTTTTGATCTTGGTAGCAAAAGTAAAGCCTTCTTTCTCAAAGAACCGAAAATCTATATTTTTCCCGGTTTCTACTTTTCTATCAGAAAGAAGATTTACACTGGGGCTTATGGAGGGTTGAGAGGGACCTTGAGCAGGTACTGAAACTGGATTGGGAACAGTGGAAGACTGAGCATGCCTTTTCTTTCGGACAATTTCCTCAGGCTCTCGGATTGATTTCCTTCTTTGGGGAAGTTTCATCTTTGGAGCCATATCCAATAAGGTAGCAGACAAGAAGACTTGAATTCAGTGGAGGAGGGATCACAAAAGAGTAAAGAAGAATTTTGGTGGAGAAAAGAAGTGGATTTTGAATGAACGGTGAAGTTCTAGGGCACGTTCCACCCGCGCCTAACACTGCGAGAAAGCACAGAAAAATCCTTTTCTAGGAGGCGATTTTTGGTGGAGAGGAGGAGGGAGAATTGCCTCAGAATTGATCCTTGGATTTGGAGCAAAAAGAGTTGGAGAGGAGGCTTTGGAAGGAAGACGACGAGAAGATGAGTCGTCTCATAAACAAGGTTTCCCGTTTTAAAAACAATGAACCCGATGGAAGTTGGTGGGATTTACAAGTTTGCCATTGAGTCGACTCATGGGGGTCGACTCATGAAGTTCAGAAAATCAGGAAAAATGCAAATAAATTCCAGAAAAATTCAAAATTTTGGGAGAAAGAATTTTGCTCAATGATAAGTTTTTAGAGTGATAAACCTGAGCTTTTGGGACCAGGATAGATGTTGAAAATTGAGCTCTAAGAGATTTTGACATCTATTCTTTGGAAATTGAGAAATTTCAGACAAATGGATCTAGAATTCCTAGATTTCTCCTAATTTCACAGAATCTTTCCTCACTAAGGGCCTTTGTAAAGATATCAGCTAATTGATTTTCAGTGCAAACATATTCAAGAATTATATTTTTGTTTTGAACATGTTCTCTTATAAAATGATGTCTTATCTCAATATGTTTAGATCTTGAATGTTGTATTGGATTTTTAGATAGATTTATAGCACTTGTATTATCACATTTTATTGGTGTTTCATTAAGTTTGATTCCAAAATCTTCGAGTTGTTGCTTAATCCACAGGATTTGAGCACAACAACTTTCGGCTGCAATGTATTCGGCCTCAGCCGTAGACAGTGCTACCGAATTTTGTTTCTTGCTAAACCATGAGATTAGGTTAACTCCAAGAAATTGGCAAGTTCCACTTGTGCTTTTTCTATCTAATTTACATCCAGCAAAATCAGCATCAGAATATCCTAACAAATTAATTTGTGAGTCCTTAGAGTACCATAACCCTATAGTTTGTGTACCATTTAAGTATCTAAGGATTCTTTTAACAGCATTCAAATGAGATTCCTTAGGATTAGATTGATATCTTGCACATAAGCAAACACTAAACATGATATCAGGCCTACTTGCAGTTAAATATAATAATGAGCCAATCATACCTCTATAGTATTTTAAGTCTACGCTTTTACCTTCATCATCCTTGTCAAGCTTACATGAGGGACTCATTGGTGTGCCAATTGGTTTGCAGTTCTCCATTCCAAATCTTTTGAGTAGTTCCTTGGTGTACTTGCTTTGGGTGATGGAGATTCCCTCTTTTGATTGTTTGATTTGGAGTCCGAGAAAGAAAGTGAGTTCTCCCATCATGCTCATCTCGAACTCTCCCTGCATAAGCTTAGCAAAGTCTTGACAAAGGGATTCATTAGTAGACCCAAAAATTATGTCATCAACATAAATTTGTATAATTAGCATATCATTTTGGTTTCTTTTAATAAATAGAGTTGTATCCACATTGCCTCTTGAGAAACCATTATTTAGTAGAAATTTGCTTAGCCTTTCATACCATGCTCTAGGTGCTTGTTTTAGACCATATAAAGCTTTATTTAATCTGAAGACATGATTGGGAAAAGCATGATTTTCAAATCCAGGGGGTTGTTCTACATATACTTCTTCAGAAATATATCCATTTAAAAATGCACTTTTAACATCCATTTGAAATAGTTTGAATTTCATAAAGCAAGCATAAGCAAGTAGAAGTCTAATGGCTTCTAATCTAGCAACAGGTGCAAAGGTTTCATCAAAATCAATTCCTTCTTCTTGATTATATCCCTTAGCAACCAGTCTTGCTTTATTTCTAATTACTTTCCATGCTCATCTAATTTATTTCTAAAGACCCATTTTGTGCCAATTATTGAATAATCTTTAGGTCTTTTCACTAAGGTCCAAACATTATTTCTTTCAAATTGACTGAGTTCTTCTTGCATAGCATTAATCCAGTTATGATCATTTTCAGCTTCTTCAAAAGTTTTAGGTTCAAGTTGAGATACAAAAGCACAATGATTAAGTACATCTCTAAGTGAAGAACGTGTTTTACCCCATGCATAGGATCACCGATAATTAATTCCTTAGGGTGGTTGTGAACATACCTCCATTCCTTGGGTAAGTCATTTGTACCTTGAGGTTGTTCTTGAATTTCTTCACCTTTCTCATTTTTTCATCTTCTTGATCCTTGTTTTCTGGAGTTGCTGAATCTTTTAGAGTGATCTCCTTCATACCTTCTATTAGTGGATCTGCATCATCAACACCCTTATTCTTCCTTGAAGGAAGATCGTTAGATTCATCAAAGACAACATGTATGGACTCCTCAACTACTAAGGTTCTTTTGTTGAACACTCTAAATGCTTTACTAGTGGAGGAGTAACCTAGAAGGATTGCTTCATCTGATTTTGCATCAAATTTACCAAGTTTTTCTTTGCCATTATTTAATACAAAACATCGGCAACCAAAAACATGAAATAGGCAATATTTGGTTTTCTTCCTTTCCAAAGTTCATAGGAGGTTTTCTTTAAAAATTGTCTTATTAAAGCACGATTTAAA
>NC_026003.2:60667506-60712506 GCF_000442705.2 Elaeis guineensis
ATTCATTTATAGTCATAATTATAAATTTGCCCTTAGATCTGTACAGGAATGTGTCAGCCGATCTGGCATCTAAGATACACATCTAACATAAGAATCTAAATTTAAAACAACAAACATGTGAATCAAAAATCAGCATTTAGTAATAAGTCTAATCTACTACTATCAGAATTTTGAACCCAATACCTGAGTGTGAGTAGTCAAAATTCATGATCAAGAATATAAATCTAGAAGTTTTCTCTGGTTGCTTGCAGCCGCACAAGCATCCGACCTCTACGGATATTCCACACGAACCCCTCGGACCGATCAGCCCTTCGAGGGAGTGCTAGCTTGCGCAGTCCCTTCTGATGATGTATCTGATTTGATCTTCTTCTTTAATTATCTCAAACTTTTTTGATGTTGAAGATGGATCAGAGGAGGATGCTGGATGGTGGAGGAAAGATAGATGAAGACTCTCTTCTCTTTGATTTTTCCTCACCCAGAAATCCTTGAACAGTTCTAGGTCTCTCACCTGAGAGGAGATCAATCTCCTCCTTTGTTCATGCCAAAGAAGATAGAAGCCCATCCAAACCTCACACCCCAAAAAAGGTATTCGGCCCCCCTTTCCCTTTGGTATCTCATGGTGAACACCTCAAATTTTTGGCGCACAAAAAAGAAGGCTTTTTATGGTTGTTGCACACATGGGATTAGATAGGATAAGGACTTGAGTTTGTTGCAATTCAAATTATTTTGAATTTCAATTTAACTTCAACTTTTTCTCACCTTTATCTAACTTAAAGAGGGACCTACCAAAGGATTTTGGGTATGGAAAACATATGGGAGCTTCTCCTTCTTGTCACACAAAGCAGGCTCCTTCATAAGGCACCGACGAGTGGGATGATAGGAATAGGTTTTTGAGTTTAAATTTAAATATTTTGAATTCAATTTAAAATAAACCTGATCCACTCCAAAGAGAGCAACAAAAAAGAGTTTATTTTCAGATTTTCTCTTGCACAAACTGGTTTTGTATGATGAGAAAAGGGTAAGTCTTTCTGGGTGGCACAAGGGAGAGAGAGTCCTATTCATTTGAGACTCTAGGGTTTAACCAATTGAATTTCTTTCAAATTCAATCCAATTAAATTCAAATAAAATATAATAAATTTAATCTAATTAGACTTTAATAATTTTAATTAAATTTAATCAAATTAATAAACTAATTGAGTCATAAATTTGATCAAATCAGGATCATTTTTCTCTTACCGATTAGGTCATCTCATAACCTAATCAGACCTGACCTGATTGAATCTAATTCAATCAGACTTGATCCAGACTTTAATCTCAATCAAATTAAGTTAATTAATAATTTAATTATTAATTAATCTTTCATTAATGATAGAGTCCCAATCTAGTGGGACTCTTCACCAGAGTCCCAGTCCAGTATGACTCTTCACTAGAGTCCCCATCCAGTGGGACTCTTCAGATCAACCATTGATCAAAGAAAAACTTCTAATGTATGTGTGACCCCATAGATTCAAACTTAAGTTGATAGCATAGAAATTGATTCTTATACTAATCGGAGTAACCATCTAGTAATGGTACCCGATATCCGGATAGACCGAATGTATGCAAAGCAACACTTAAGAACCTACTTGGATATAGTTACCATATAATTCATCCCTTTGACCCTTGATGCTTGGATGACTTAGAGTTTAAACTGTCAACTCTTAACAGTACATCCATTATGTATCTCAACCTAATAAATCTTATGACTCCTTATAAGGACTGCCCTGACCAAGGTCTTACTAAATTGAAATACAAAGCATTCACTCTAATCTTTTGGAGTGGTCAATTCTATCTTGACTCACACACCGACTTCATAAGTACTTGACTGTGCCCAAAAATCTTTCGATCCTAAATTAGAAATTCAAGTAATCCGATATCAAAGCACAGTGAGTTGCTTGCAAGTCACCGTGGTGATATCAGGTCGGAGGGACACTTATATCCATATCCCTTCGAAGTGACTTTTGATAGCAGAGTATTCTGAAATTGATCATGTTCAATGAAATATACTCCTATATTTTACCTGCATGCTATACTAGCGTCTCCACATTCTTTAGTTAAGAGGACAACCAATCTATATGACACACAATGACCTACACTTGATATGTCTATCATCCTAGTAATAGCATATCATTTGGTCGCGAACTCATTTAAGGACTAAATGATAAATCTTTCTTTATTGATTTAAAATAGTCCTAAAGATTTTTATCATAATACAAAAGTTTGATATAAAAGATGTAAAAGCTTATGATAAAAAATTATCAAATAAATATTTTATTAATTAATTCATATACAATTACATCAATTAACATAACCGTCAATAGGCTGATGATTGACTTTGGAGCATATTTTCTAACACTCCAATGTTATAATGAAGTCCTTAGGACTAATTGAATTATGTAGGAGGATATATTAGTTAATCCTTAAAATTAGTTCACGATCAAATGATATACTATTATTGTGACGATAGCTATATCAAGTATAGGTCGTTATATGTCATATACGTTGGTTATCTTCTTAACCAAAGAGTGTGAAGATACTGATATGACATGCAAGTGAGACTAGGAGTATGTCTTACTAAATATGATTAACTCCAGAGTACTCTGCTATCAAGAGTTACTCCAAAAGAATATGGGTATAAGTGTCTCTTCATCTTGAGATCACCATGGTGACTTGCAAGCAACTCACTGAGCTTTGGTGCCAGACAACCTGAATTTTTAATTCAGGATTGAAAAATTTTTGTGTACAGTCAAGTACTTGTGAAGTCAATGTGTAAGTCAAGATGAGATTGACTATTCCAAGTTATTGGAGAGTATGCTTAAATGTATTTTTAATTTAGCAAAATCTTGGTTAGGATAATTCTTATGAGGAGTCACAGGATTAATTAGATTGAGACACAATTAGAATGCACTGATCAAGAGTTGATAGCTAATTCTGATGTCATCCTGAGCATCAAGGGTCAAAGAGGTGCATTATATGGTAACCATAGTTCATTAGGATCTTGGATGTTGCTTCGACACATTCGATCTATCCGAATGTCGGATCCATTGCTAGATAGTCACTTTGATTGGTATAGAAATTTATTCTATGGTACAACTTAGATTCGAACCTATGAGGTCACACACAAAAAAATATCGCTCTGATCATATGACTGATCGATGATTGAGAATCATCCGAGGGTAAGATCATCAATGTGATTGATGATTAATCCTGAGCAACAGTTATAGTAAATTTATTCACTGAGAGTCAGTAATGTTTAGGAAGATTAGTCAGCAATTAGATTGTTAATTAACTCAATTTAATTAAGTATTGAAGTATGGATTAAATCTAATTGAATTAGATTCAATTGGGTCAAATATGATTAGGTTATAGGATGACCTAATCACTAAGGAAGATTAAGCCCTGATTTGATCAGGACTTGAACCCAATTTCTAATTGAGTTAGGATCAAATTAGATTTGGTTTAATCATTTCTAATCAGATAGAGTTTAATTAGATCAAACTTGTTTTGAATTTGAAATCAACTTGAATTTCAAATTCAAGATTGAATTCAAAATTCAAACTTTTAAGCTCCCTTGCGCCACCTATCTTCTCCATGCCATAACTCATCGCACAAAATTTGTTTATTTATGAAATTTCTCCAACAAACACTCCTCTTTATCACCCATTTGGATTAGAATTGGTTGGTTTTTTATTTGAATTTAAAAGAAGTTTTAAAACTGATTGAAGACTTATCCTAATCCCCTCCACCCGTCGACCACCTTGAGAAGCTCTTTTTGTGTGACAAAAAGGAGAGTCTGTTGATGGTTTTCCATGCCCATTTCCTTATGTTCTACACCTCTTTGATCAAATATTGGATAAGGATAAGGTCAGTTTGGTTGAGTTCAAATGAGATTCAAATTCGAACTTTGAACGGACACTTATCCTATCCTAACACCTTTGATCGACAACCATAAAAGGAGTTATTTTTGTGCATTGCATCTTAGATTTCTTCCACCAAGAATCAAAATAAGAAGAGAGGGGCCAAACCAAAGGTCTTGGGTGTGAGGATTTGGGGTGGACAATTTTTTTTTTTGGCATGTGATTAGAAGAGAACAATCTCTTCTTTGGTGAGAGTTTAGCCTTAGCGCTGAATAGTTTTGGAGAGAGAGTTTCAGATCAGATCTAGGAGATTCTCTGCCTTTTCTCCATACTCCAGTGTCCTCCGTGGATCCATCTTCAACCTTGAAAGAGTTCAAGGTGATTAAAGAAGAAGATCCAATCAGATCAACTATCGAAAGTGATTTTCATGAGCTAGCACTCCCGGAGACAGCAAATTGGAACTAGGGCTTCGTGTGGATGTTTCATAGAAGCTGAAAATACTGTGCGACTGCAAGCAACTAGCGAGAACCTCTAAATCCACATTCACAATCATGATGTTCGACTATCTGCACTCAGGTATTGGGTTTGGATCCTTGGTTATTGTAGATTAGATCTACTACTTGACTTATTTTCATGCACATCATACAGATTTTATTGTTTAAATTTTTTACATACATATATATATATATCATAGATCCTTATGTAGAGTATTTTATGATCAGATCAAATACTTGCATTGTAGATTAAAAGTTTAATCCAAAGTTATTCTGCTACAAAATTTAAAAATGCATGCATGAAACCTTTATGATTTTCCTTCAGACTCAACACTGAGACAAAAAGAAACTTATGGACCTAGCGTGTACTATTAAGTCGGCTCATCAGCAAACGAGTCGACCCACCAAGGATTCAAGTTGACTTCAATAAAAAAAAGTCAACTTGCCAAGCATTCGAGTCAATTCGAACAAGAATCAAGTCGACTCTACAGGCATACCAGTCATAGTTTCATAGTTTCATGCAAACAGAATCTAGGTTTTAGATCTAGGATTTTACAAAAATTAAGTTTCAGATCATGTATCAAAAATTATATATCATATATATCATTTATGGATCTAAAACACATATCTTAATACATACATAAATAGATCTAAATCTAAAATATGTATCACATACAATTTTTCATTCACTGTTCATCTTCATAGGAAACATTACAATCGACACCCCTACACGTCATAAGAGAATCCATCGAATGGACAAGAAAGAGACTTTAATCTCTTCTTTTCTCTTATGACCGGATGGCCATAGTGATTATCCCAATTTGATTACTAAGCTACTAAGAGATTAATCTAACATATCACATATATAATTAATTAAGATTCAGATCTAATTATCTTTCACATGTCAAATATATGAACAATAATTTAAATCTATCATGCTAGCATATATTGCATATATGAAATAATTTCAGCAATCATACTAGATTTAAATTAAATCTTAATTAATGTATTCAGATTTAAAATTAATTTTAGATCTAAATTACTCATGATTTATTTCAGATCTGAAATAATCCTGTGATCACATTACAATATGTAAAAATTTTCGATCTATCATTAATTAATATTCTACATTATTCTAGGACAATCTTTCAGCATAACAGAGTTATGTTAGGACAATCTTATTTCAGAACGATGTCTAGCATCTAACTAATCTTTAAATTTGATTTTTGCAAATCAGATTTCAGATCTGAGGATTTCATGTTCATATCAGAATCTAACTCTGATACCATTATTAGAAAACATGATGGTTTTATGTATGTAGTTTAAAAATTTTTAACATAAAATAGATTTATATATGCAATGAAAGTAAATTAAATTAAAATATTTTTAATTTAAATTTATGCAGCAGATCAGATCTAAAAATCACATGCTAGATCTTCATACGAACATATCATCATTGTCTAAAATTTAAAATCAAACACAAAATGTGTTAGAAGAAAATTCGAAGATCTAATCTCCATACCTTTAGATCCTGCAGATGTCCAGGGTTCGAGTTATAGCTGTGTAAGCATCTGACCTCTGCTGGTATCCACATAGAAATATTTGATCAGAACATCGAGACCCCCAATGTGCTAGCACCTTACAGACCTCGCTCAATTTTGGATCTAAATCTTCTTCTGAACTTGAAGAAGATGAAGACTGCACGAATCCTTTCGCACATATCTGATGGGATATGAACCGAACCATGTTTACGTGCATGAAAGAAACTCTTTAAAGCTCTTTTGAAGGGCTGAAATAGAGTAAAATCTCTTTAAAGCTCTTTTGAAGGCTGAACAAAACTTTTGAATATATTTCAAATTTTTCTCTCTTGTCCCTTTTTTTTCTTGAGTTTTCTTATTTAAATAATAGTTTAGACATCCTCTAATATAGGTTAGCATTACTAAAAATAGGTTTGTAGCCATTGAAGCACAAAAAATGGTCATTTGAAGTTTTTCAGATCAATTCTGTAGTTTTTTTGAAAACTAGTCGTTAAAACTGTCAGGAACTAATGAATCGACTCATCGAATTTTTGAGTCGACTTAAGGTCCTTATGAGTCGGCTCGAGCAGCAGGGATAAAAATAGCTTTTTTGTCTTTTCTATATCGGAGCTAGTTCTGCGTGTCTGAGTTGGCTCATACTGTACTTGAGTCGACTTAAATGACAGAATCTAAAATAACAACTTCTATCTTTTTTGTGTCAGTACTCGTTTGTGTGCTTGAATCAGCTCATATTGTGCTTGAGTTGACTCAAGGTCTATACTAAATACTAAATACATGCTAGAGTCGACTCATCATCCTCTTGAGTCAACTCAAGACCCTATTTTCTTGAAAAATATTTAGCTTGACCTCTTTAATTTTTCTTTCTTTGAATTTTTCATTCAAAATCATTGAGCTTCATTAAGATAGGATCCTAGCTTCCTGAAACTTCTCTAAAACACTCAAACAATTCATTAGTATCAAATATATTCAAATATTTTATTATTCATCAAAATCAAATCTAGGATCAATAAAAAGTTTTTTTTAGTGCATTGTGAAGAGTAGATTTTCTCATGATTTTTTGTGTAGAGAAATGATTTTTTAAGTTTGAAGAGTCCAAATAAAAATCTAACTCATGCAATACTTTTCTTTTTCTAAGTTTCCAAAAGAAATGAAAATTAAATTTTTTGGCTTTTTAAATTTCTATTATGATGAGTCTTATTTTAAACAAATCCTATATGCATGAATTTTTTTTTTGATGTGTACAATTATCTTTTTCTTTTTTTGGGGTACATGGTTTCCTTTTTAATTCCTAATGTGCTTGATTTTTTTATGCATATGGTTGCATGGTATTTGTTTTTGGTATTTTTTTGGTGTATTGGATTCCTTTTTGAATTTCTTAAAAAGAATTGATTTTCTTAAGAAATGATAATTTTGCTACAAGTTTCTTTCCAATTTTTCAAATTTTAGAGGGAGATTGAGTTTTTTCTAATATAATTTGTTATATATGTGTTGCCCAGCTATGCAACCCAAGAGGAGGGGTGAATTGGGTTTTAAAAATTTTAAGCTTAACTAATAACTTATGAAAAGTGTTTGTCAAAAGCTAAATGAATGAGGAGAAAGACTTTAGTTCAAGATTAATTACCTAAAGCAAGAATGCAAGGAAATAATGAAGAGTTAAAGAGAAGCAATAATGCACACCACAAACACAAGGATTTATAGTGGTTCAGTGCCAACCTTGCACCTACATCCACTCCCCAAGCTCCTACTTGAGAATTCCAATCCACTATACTTGTATTCAACCCGAATACAAACGTGGAAACTCCGACACTAGCTATCCCAAGCTAGTCCACTTGTTTTTCAGATACAAGCCAACCCAATACACTCCGATTTCAGGTTCGGATCAACTTCCCTTGTTTTGGAACCCCTCCAAAACAAAAATAATTACTCACAAAGAGTAAAACAGTTTATAGCATAAATAAGTACAAGAAAAGCTCCTTTAATGAGCGAATATAACTTTAAATATACTTTACTCAAGTGAAGAAGCCTCTTTTGGATTTCTCAAAGTGGATGAAGAATTGAATGAACGCTTGAGGAGTTGGTGAGCTTTGATTGAAGACTTCTTGAAGGCTTTAAATGAGCTCTTGATTAGGATTGAAAAGTTGGCTTGAGAAACCCTCTCTTTTGAATGCTCTTGAATACTTTCTTGAATGCTCTTCAAATCTCTTTCTTTCTCTTCTTAATGTCTTGCTTTTCTCTTTCAAAATCTCTTACTTGTTTTCCACCTTTTGAAACCTTTTATAGCTTTAAGAAATAAAAAAAATATTTTAGACAGAAAAAGAGCCGTTAGAGCACATTAAATGAGCATTAAAAGCAACTAAAATGGGTTAAAAACTAGCCGTTACGGAAAATCCCGTCGCAGGGGTCGACTCATGAGTCGACTCATGCCTCAGGGGTCGACTCATGAGTCGACCTCTGTTGCAACAACCAGAAATTGGGTTTCTGGAATTTTTGGCCCAAACTTGCAGAAGTCGACTCATGAGTCGACTCATGCCTTGTGGGTCGACTCATGAGTTGACTCACAGGTCGTGCCAAGCTAAAAATCCAGCATGCCAACAGAAATTTCAGCGTGCCAAGCTACTCATTGTGCCATGAGCTGACTCATGAGTCGACTCATGGAATTCAAACATGCATAACTTCAAAAATACAAGTCCAAAAATAATAAAATTTTCACCAATAGATCACAAATCTTTGCTTTACCAAATGATACTATTAAATCAGGGTTTTGGTAAAATTACGATTTTGCCTCTGAAGAGCACAAAGACTTTTTCAAATAAAAATATTGGTATCCCTTCAATCTGCTTTGTAATCATCAAAATCAATCTAGGAGCAACAATCTCCCCCTTTTGATGATGACAAAATACTTGAACAAAAGTATTTATGTGAATCATGAATTTCAAAAGGATGCATTATAAGTGCATATGCTTGAAAAGAGTATGATTCTTTTGGCATGTGATACAAATGGTCATATGCATAAATAGTTTTCCCATTTGCTTAAAGATTTGAAAATTTGCTCATTGGATTATGTGATTTTGGTGTTAGAGCAGAAAATTTATTTTTGTTATCAGAGCAAGCTGTATTTTGAAAATTTATTCATTCTCATTTGATTTTAGTTTTAGTATCAGAGCAAAAATAATTAGGTGTGCCAATGCATGTCTAAGAGTTAATCTGAAAAGTGTATTAGAGCATTTTAAACTTAAGATTTATCAGAGCAAGAAAGAAATTTTACAATGTATCAGAGCAAGAAGAATTTTAAATGTATCAGAGCAAGTTAAATTTTTAAGATGTATCAGAGCAAGTTGAATTTTAAAGATATCAGAGCAATTTAAATTTTTAAAGAAATCAGAGCAATGAAAAGAATTTAAAAGGTTGCTCAGCATTGTTTAGTATTTTACTTTTGATATTGTTCTTTAAATTCTCCAATTCATTCATTAATTTCTCATAATTTGTAGTTTTGCTTTGATGGGTTGCTTTTTCTTTAATTTCTCATAATTTATGGTTTTGCTTTTGATGGATTTCTTTTTCTTTAATTTCTTCCCCCTTTTTGACATCATCAAACATGGTTAACTCCCCCTCTTTTTCTGAATATTTTTCTTTTAATACTTTTAGGGCTAATATTAATGTTTGCTCCCCCTTAATACAGCAATCATAATCAACAAAGAGAAGCAGTTTCAACAAGGGAATATATAAACCAAAAGATGACTGACTTCATTATAAAAAGTAATTAAAAGCCATAATTATTTCAATACATTTCATAATATAAAAGTCAACTAGCTAATGTCAATACATGGCCCCAAAATACAGATCCTAGACAGAACAAGACACTAACACCTAGGATCTAGTAAGATCATGACTAGAAGGATCGGAGTCATCAGATATGGATGAGGAGATGATGGATCTCGACCAGAAGTGCGTCCTCTACCCCGTCTGCCTCTGGCACGAGCAGGAGAGCGAGATGAACTGGAGGCTGAGAACGCTGCGAGGCCAAGGACTGGACAGAAAGAGTGAGTCTGATGGAATCAAGTACGTTCAGTACTCTGGAAACAGACTGAAGTAGAGCAGTGAACTGAGTGGATGCATGCTCACTCGATCCTCGGATCTCTCTCCTCAGTAACTCATATCCACCCTCCAGTGCACCTCTGAGCCTGCCAGCCTCTGCAGTGAGGTCTGTGACCTCAATAGTGGACTCCTGTGGCTGAGGATGGGCCAAAGCTAGGACTTGCCCCTGCAAGTCAAGAACTCTGCCAGTCAGTCTCCAAACGGTGTCCTCAAGCTACTGAATCCGGATGGACTGATCTGATATCATCTGAAACACAGTGGAGATGTGGGGAGTCAAGTCTGATCAGAGAAGTGGCCCCTGGTGCAAATGTAGTACTGCTCCACTGACTAGATAGCAAAGAAGCCACACGCTGTGATATCTGCTCGATCTGATCATCAGCCATCTGAACTCTGATGAGGTGCTCTGGTCTCTGGCTGATGTACTGGTGTGGGCATCCTGGTGAACTCTGCAGGGCCAGCCTCTGGATCTGGAATAAACTGGATATCTGATGATGCTGCCCTGAAGTCATGGATAGGAGATGATGGACCTTCTTCTTCAGCTCTGTCTTCACTCTGTCCTCAGCTCTCTCCTCAGAACCCTTGATCCAACCACCATCAGTCTTTGTAAACCCATTCGGTGCAGGGTGTGTTGGTTGAAGTGTCACATGAGAGAGCTTAGTGATGCCTCCCCCTCACAGCTAACTCCAAACCTCCTAAAACTCGAGTAAGGGCCATACCAAAAGGCAAGTGTGCCTTGGATCTGTTCAAAGTCTCTCTCATGGCCTCTATCATTAGTGCAGGGAGGTTCAGGGGGGTTTGAGTGATGACATGAAACATAATACAAACATCTCTGCTGGAAAGTAAATCATGCCTACCACTCCTAGGAAGAAGAGCTTCATTACCATCTGATGTAGGATCCTCATCTCAATAGACAAAATCTTTGCTTCCAATTTATTTAAACTCCCTGAGTAAGTTCCCCTAGAATAACACTGATCCCCTCTTCTTTTACTGGGAGTTCCATATAAGAGTAACCCTCACTAGGCAAATGTAGTATTTCTCCCAATATACTAGGATCCAAACAAATATCAATACCCTTGACTGTTGAAGTCACTGACCCATTCCCATAATGTAGATTCTGATAGAATTCTCTAACTAGGTCTACATAAGTGACTTCCTTAAGGGAGCAGTAGAAACCCCATCCTTGGTTTTTAATCTTAGTTCCAAATGTAAAACCCTCTTTTTCAAAGAACGAAAATCTACATTCTTTCCGGTTTCAACTTTCCTATCAGATAGAGGATTCTTACTGGGGCTTAGAGATGATTGAGAAGGATCTTGAGCTGACACTGAAGCTGGAGTGGGAGCAGTGGAGGACTGAGCAGCTTGCCTTTTCTTTCGAACATTTTCTTCTAGCTCACGGACTGACTTTCTTCTTTGGGGAAGCTTCATCTTCGGAGCCATATTCACCACAGAAGCAGGCAGAGAGACTTGGAGGATCAAGTGGATGAGTGGAAAATGGATTACAAGAGAGTGGAGAGGGATTTTGGTGGAGAGAAGAGGTGGATTTGAGAAGAATGGTGGAGTGCTAGGGCACGCTCCAACCGTGTCAAACAAAGGGAGAAAGCACAAAATCCCTTTCCCAGGTGTCGATTTATGGTGGAGAGGAGAAGGGTGAAGACCTTGAGCTAGATCCTTGGATTTGGAGCAAATGGAGATGGGGAAGTCGGTTTTTGGAAGTAGGAAGATGAAGGGATGGGTCGGCTCACGAATAGGATCCCAAATAAAAACAAGGAGCCCGTGGGAAGTTTGAAGAAATTACAAGTTTGCCATTGAGTCGACTCATAGGGGTCGACTCATGAAGTTCAGAAATTCAGAAAAAATGTGAATAAATTCCAAAAAAATTTGAAATTTTGGGAGAAGGAGTTTTGCTCAAAGACAAGTTTTGAGAATGAAAATTTGAGCTTTTGGGACCTAAATAGATGATGGAAATTGAGCTCTAAGAATTTTTGACATCAATTCTTTGGAAATTGAGAATTATTTAGGCATATGGATCAAGAATTCCTAGATTTCTCCTAATTTCACAGAATCTGTCCTCACTAAGGGCCTTTGTAAAGATATCAGCTAATTGATTTTCAGTGCAAACATATTCAAGAATTATATTTTTGTTTTGAACATGTTCTCTTATAAAATGATGTCTTATTTCAATATATTTGGATCTTGAGTGTTGAATTGGATTTTTAGATAGATTTATGACACTTGTGTTGTCACATCTTATTGGTGTTTCATTAAGTTTAATTCCAAAGTCTTCGAGTTGTTGCTTAATCCACAAGATTTGAGCACAACAACTTCCGGCTGCAATGTATTCGGCCTCAGCCGTAGACAGTGCCATCGAATTTTATTTCTTGCTAAACCATGAGATTAGGTTAACTCCAAGAAATTGGCAAGTTCCACTTGTGCTTTTTCTATCTAGTTTACATCCAGCAAAATCAGCATCTGAATATCCTAACAAATCAATTTATGAGTCCTTAGAGTACCATAACCCTAGAGTTTGAGTACCATTCAAGTATCTAAGGATTCTTTTAACAGCATTCAAATGAGATTCTTTAGGATTAGATGGATATCTAGCACATAAACAAACACTGAACATGATATCAGGCCTACTTGCAGTTAAATATAATAATGAGCCAATCATACCTCTATAGTATTTTAAGTCTACACATTTACCTTCATCATCCTTGTCAAGCTTACATGAGGGACTCATTGGTGTGCCAATTGGTTTGGAGTTCTCCATTCCAAATCTTTTGAGTAGTTCCTTGGTATACTTGGTTTGGGTGATGGAGATTCCTCTTTTGTTTGTTTGATTTGGAGTCCGAGGAAGAAGGTGAGTTCTCCCATCATGCTCATCTCGAACTCCCCCTGCATGAGCTTAGCAAAATCTTGACAAAGAGATCATTAGTAGACCTAAAAATTATGTCATCAACATAAATTTGTATTACTAACATATCATTTTGATTTCTTTTAATAAAGAGGGTTGTATCTACATTGTTTCTTGAAAAACCATTATTTAGTAAAAATTTGCTTAGTCTATCATACCATGCTCTAGGTGCTTGTTTTAATCCATATAAAGCTTTATTTAATTTAAAGACATGATTAGGAAAAGCATGGTTTTCAAATCCAGGGGGTTGTTCTACATATACTTCTTCATCAATATATCCATTTAAAAATGCACTTTTAACATCCATTTGAAATAATTTGAATTTCATAAAGCAAGCACACGCAAGTAGAAGTCTAATAGCTTCTAATCTAGCAACAGGTGCAAAGATTTCATCAAATCAATTCCTTCTTCTTGATTATATCCTTTAGCAACCAGTCTTGCTTTATTTCTAATTACATTACCATGCTCATCTAATTTGTTTCTAAAGACCCATTTTGTGCCAATTATTGAATAATTTTTAGGTCTTGATACTAAGGTCCAAACATTATTTCTTTCAAATTGATTCAATTCCTCTTGCATTGCATTAATCCAATTATGATCATTTTCAGCTTCTTCAAAAAATTTAGGTTCAAGATGAGATACAAAAGCACAATGATTAAATACATCTCTAAGTGAAGAACGAGTTTTTACCCCATGCATAGGATCACCAATAATTAACTCCTTAGGGTGGTTGTGAACATACCTCCATTCCTTGGGTAGGTCATTTGTACCTTGAGGTTGTTCTTGAATTTCTTCACCTCTCTCATCTTGTTTGTCTTCTTGATCCTCGTCCTCTGGAGTTGCTGAATCTTTCAGAGTGATCTCCTTCATACCTTCTATTAAAGGATCTGCATCATCAACACCCTCATTCTTCCTTGAAGGAAGATCGTTAGATTCATCAAAAACAACATGTATGGACTCCTCAACTACTAAAGTTCTTTTGTTAAAAACTCTAAAAGCTTTACTAGTGGAGGAGTAACCCAGAAAGATTGCTTCATCTGATTTTGCATCAAATTTACCAAGTCTTTCTTTACCATTATTTAATACAAAACATCGACAACCAAAAATATGAAAATATGCAATATTTGGTTTTCTTCCTTTCCAAAGTTCATAGGGGGTTTTCTTTAAAATTTGTCTAATCAAAGCACGATTTAAAATGTAACATGCTGTGTTAATTGCTTCCGCCCAAAAATATCTTGGAAGGCTGCTTTCACAAAGCATGGTACGGGCCATTTCTTCTAAGGTTCTATTTTTCCTTTCAACTACCCCATTTTGTTGGGGTGTCCTAGGAGCAGAGAAGTTATGGCCAATTCCATTTTCATCACAAAAATTTTCAAAGTCTTGATTTTCAAATTAAGTTTCATGATCACTTCTAATATTTTGAATTGAAAATCCTTTTTCATTAGTGACTTTTCGGTAAAATTTAGTGAAAATATGAAAAGTTTCATCTTTGTGTGCCAAAAAGAAAACCCAAGTAAAACGAAAGTAATCATCTATAATTACAAAACCATATCATTTTCCTCCTAGACTTGTGGTTCTAGTTGGTCTAAATAAGTCCATATGCAAAAGCTCTAAAGGTCTAGAAGTTGAAACAATATTTTTGGATTTAAATGAAACTCTAGTTTGTTTACCTAGTTGGCATGCATCACAAATTCTATCTTTTTCAAAATTCAGTTTAGGCAAGCCAAGAACTAATTCTTTCTTAATTAATTTTGAAAGAGAATGCATGCTAATGTGTGCAAGTCTACGATGCCAAAGCCAACTAGTCTCATTAACTTTAGCATTCAAGGATACTAGGCATTGCATGTCTATTTTGGCTAAATCATCTGAATCTACCATATAAACATTGCCATGCCTATGTCCTATAAATTTAATGCCATCGTTAATAGGACTAGTCACAATGCAAACAGATGATTCAAAAACAACTTTATACCCTTTATCACAAAATTGACTAATGCTAAGTAAGTTATGCTTTAAACCTTTAACTAACAAAATATTTTCAATGTATTTGGAGGGAGTAATACCAATATTACCTATCCCGATGATCTTTCCTTTGCCATTATCTCCAAAGGTGACCATCCCTCCATCCTTAGCATCAAGCATGATGAATTGTGATTCATCACCAGTCATGTGTCTCGAGCATCCACTGTCAAGATACCATTTCCTGTTTCCTCCTTGGGATGCTAGACACACCTGCAAGCAAAAGTCAAGTTTTTGTTTTAGGTACCCAAGCTTTCTTGGGTCCTTTTTGGTTAGTCAAAATAGTTCCTTTTGGAACCCATATTTTCTTTATAGTTGTGTTTGCAGATTTGTTAAAGAGGCAAGTGTATGATTTATGTCCTACTCTACCACATTTGAAACAAGTAATATTGGTAGACTTGTTACTTGAATAGTTTACATAAATATTTTTCAGAAATTTTTATTTCTTCAAGGGGTTATAGCCAAGTCTAGCCTTATCATATACGGCTTTTTGATTATCAAGAATCATATTAAGTTTGTTTGAACTTAAGGTGAACTTATCTACTATAGGTTTCAGCTTGTCAATTTCATTTCTTAAGCTTTGATTTTCTTGAAGCAAGGTGGATTTTTTAATTGAAAAGTTTTCAGCTTGTTTCACTAAGGATTGATTTTTCAATTTCAGCTCTTTGTTTTTCATCCCTAGTTTTTTTAATTCATCAATTAAATCATAGAATGCTTCATGCAATTCTTCAAATGTAAATTCACTAGGGGTTTCAGAAATTACCTCATTTTCGTGTGCCATAAGGCACAGGTTGGCTTGTTCGGTTGAGGTTTCTTCATCGGAGCTTGAGTCATCACTCGCACTCCATGTGGCCATCATTGTCTTCTTCTTGAACTTTTTGGGACCTTTCTTCAGTTGTGGACATTCGGATTTGAAATGTCCCAGCTTCTTGCACTCGTAGTAGATAAGGGGTTGATCTTTCTCTTTCTCTTTGCTTTGTTCCCCTTTTGTGAATGGCCTCTTTCTCATCCCCTGTTTCCTTTTTCTTAGAAATTTCTTGAATCTCTGGGTGATGAGTGCCATCTCTTCATCCTGTTCTTCATCTTCTGTGTCATCAATTTCTTCATCAGGAGAAGCTGTGGATTTGAGGGCAATGGTTCTTTTCTTTTTGACTTCATCCTCTTGATGTTGCTTCATGCTAAGCTCATGAGTCATCAAGGATCCAAGAAGCTCTTCTAGAGGTAGAGTGTTCAAGTCCTTCGCTTCTTGGATGGCAGTCACCTTGGCTTCCCAAGTTCTTGGCAATGACCTGAGAATCTTTCTTACAAGCTCACTGTTAGTATAGGATTTGCCAAGACTCTTTAAACTATTAATGATATCAGTAAAATGAGTAAACATTACAGTTATGGACTCATCATGCTCCATTTTAAACAATTCATATTTATGCACAAGCATGTTTATTTTAGACTCTTTTACTTGATTTGTTCCCTCATGGGTTACTTCTAACCTATCCCCATATTTTTTTAGCAGATGAACAAGTAGAAATACGATTAAATTCATTTGCATCAAGAGCACAATAAAGAACATTCATAGCTTTAGCATTTAATTGTGCCAATTTCTTATCAACTTCATCCCATTCTTTCTCGGGTTTGGTTGACTCCTCACCATCTATAATTTTAGTGGGTGTGTGAGGACTGTTCACTATGATACTCCACATATCATAGTCGAGTGCTTGAATGAATATCTTCATCCGAGCTTTCCAATAGGTGTAATTAGACCCATTGAAAAGTGGAGGTCGGTTGGTGGATTGCCCCTCGGCTAGAGAAGTACCGACATGGGTTGTCATAGATCTTTGGCTCTTTGATTGTTTAGATCAAAGAAGGGCTAGAGCACCGAGCTCTGATACCACTTGTTGCCCAGCTATGCAACCCAAGAGGGGGGGGTGAATTGGGTTTTAAAAAATTTAAGCTTAACTAATTACTTATGAAAAGTATTTGTCAAAAGCTTGATGAATGAGGAGAAAGACTTTAGTTCAAGATTAATTACCTAAAGCAAGAATGCAAGAAAATAATGAAGAGTTAAAGAGAAACAATAAAGCACACCACAAACACAAGGATTTATAGTGGTTCGGTGCCAACCTTGCACCTACATCCACTCCCCAAGCTCCTACTTGGGAATTCCAATCCACTATACTTGTATTCAACCCGAATACAAACGTCGGAAACTCCGACACTAGCTATCCCAAGCTAGTCCACTTATTTTTTGGGTACAAGCTAACCCAATACACTCTGATTTTAGGTTCGGATCAACCTTCCCTTGTTTTGGAAACCTTCCAAAACAAAAACAATCACTCACAAAGAGTAAAATAGTTTATAGCACAAATAAGTACAAGAGAAGCTCCTTTAATGAGCGAATATAACTTTAAATACACTTTACTCAAGTGAAGAAGCCCCTTTTGGATTTCCTCAAAGTGGATGAAGAGTTGAATGAACGCTTGAGGAGTTGGTGAGCTTTGATTGAAGGCTTCTTGAAGGCTTTAAATGAGCTCTTGATTAGGACTGAAAAGTTGGCTTGAGAAACCCTCTCTTTTGAATGCTCTCTTGAATGCACTTCAAATCTCTTTCTTTCTCTTCTTAATGTCTTGCTTTTCTCTTTGTCAATCTCTTCCTTGTTTTCCACCTTTTGAAACCTTTTATAGCTTTAAAAAATAGAGAAAAATATTCTAGGCAGAAAAAGAGCCGTTAGAGCATATTAAATGAGCATTAAAAGCAACTAAAATGGGTTAAAAACTAGCCATTGCGGACAAATCCCGTCACAGGGGTCGACTCATGAGTCGACTCATGCTTCAGGGGTCGACTCATGAGTCGACCTCTGTTGCAACAACCATAAATTTGGGTTTCTGGAATTTTTGGCCCAAACCAGCAGAGGTCGACTCATGAGTCGACTCATGCCTTGTGGTCGACTTATGAGTCGACTCACAGGTCGTGCCAAGCCAAAAAACCAGCGTGCCAACAGGAATTTTAGCGTACCAAGCTGCTCATTGTGCCATGAGTTGACTCATGAGTCGACTCATGCACTTCAAACATTCATAACTTCAAAAATATAAGTCCAAAAATAATGAAATTTTCACCAATAGATCACAAATCATTTGTTCTACCAAATGATACTATCAAATCAGGGTTTTGGTAAAATTATATTTTTGCCCCTGAAGAGTATAAAGACTTTTTCAAATAAAAATATTTGTATCCCTTCAATCTGCTTTGTAATCATCAAAATCAATCTAGGAGCAACAAGGAGGCACCTGATCAACCATCAAAGAAGGATCAGTGCAGTACTAGCATACTGTGCTGATTTCCTGAAGCAGGACTTCTGATCGAGATTCGTGGGCTCGTGTGGATGACTCCTAGAGGCCGAACGTATGTGTGGCTTGCAACATCATCCTCAAGCCCGGATCAGCGAGGTTAGAACGTCTAACTTGTAAGGTAATAGATCTGATCTATTGTTTAATACATACATTAGATGTAGTATAGAAACATGTTGATATGATCAACATATAGTTCATGCTATATTTATATATTTTAATTTTTGATTTAATACTATGTAATAATCATGTAATAGGATATTAGATCTAGGTATTCTTTGATTTTAAAAAATAATTTTGATTTATTTTAGTCTTTCGCTGTATGATCTTGAAAAAGTTTCAAGATCTAACCCTGAAACCCTAGATCTGGTTCCTACAATTGGTATCAGAGCAAGGTTCTTTATTACATGATTATTTATACATGCTTAGATTATTTCTTAGATTAGATCTAATTTATAATCTGATTATTAAATCTGAAATTAAAATTTTAGATCAATCACGAACTGCAAGGTTGTCCTGCTTAAGGTTTACCCCTTACAGTGCAAAGGTTGTCCTAGTTTGTGTAGATCTATCTTTAATCATAAATTTGTTAGATATGATCTAGATTAAATTTATGATTTATTAGATTTAAAAGGTATTTAAATCTAAAATAAAATCTCTTTGTTAATAATTTTTGTGCAAAGAAATTATTTAAAGTTAAAATTATTTCAATTACATGAACCTGTTTAGATTAGATCTAAAGTAGTTTCATGTTTATTTCACTTGTATCTTGATTATGAATCAAACATGCAATATGGTTGCTAGAATCATATTGTAAAATTATTTTACAAATATAAAAATTATTTTTTGAAAAGCCGAATCCAACCCTCAGCCCAAAACTTAATTAAAAATTAAGAAGTTGTTTGATTAGGTTCTAGGATTGTGAATTGAAGAACCTAAGACACAAACCATAACACATTGGGTTAATGGGTTAGTGGAAATTAGGTCCATTAATTGGGTTAGACCTATGGTTAGATTGAAGATGGACTTAATTAGAGAATTGACTAAATCTAATCAATTATTGTCTTAGATTAGGTCAAGGATTCTCTAAATCAATTACAATAGTTGTAGTTGGTCAAGTCCATATCTTTAACGAGAACCAAATGGACTTGATTTTTGACTAAGCGGTCTAGCACGAACTGTTAGGTTGATCTAATCGAAACTAATTAAACTAGTTGGTGTCTAAGGTAAACTAGACTAGTGGTTTTTAATTGGGAGCCTGCTTACCTGGCCATTTCTGATGGTGTCTAAGGCAAGCTTTGGCAGACCCTCTCTCTGATCAAACTTACCTGGCCTCTTGGTGAAATTATGTTTTGATCGGATCACTTGACTATTCGAGCTGACCCATGTCAGCTAGGTAAATCAGTGTGACTAATTTAGGTGCTCCTAGACCAGCCCTTTTAATGGTCTCCCTTAAGCTGACTTGGTGAAGCCAGTGGGAGGATCATGATAAGCTGGTTCATCTGACCTCATCCTCTATATTATTTAAATCCTCTAAAATTATTAGATCCTTAAAATGATAAAGTTATGGAGATAACTGAGTCATAGCCTCCCATTAAGGTGTTTGATAATGAGTCTATTAACTCAATAATCATTACAGACCCAAAGGCCTGGTGCTTGTTGACTAATAGAATTATCACTCATCATATGACGACTTGAAAGTATCTCTCTAATGGTGGTTAGGTGAGCCAACCAAAGTTGGGCTTAATCATTCATTGGTTAGATACACCAAGTATGATCATGTTAATGGTTGGACCTAACCGGATCCTTACAGTGGAGGCCAAAGCCTACTGATTAGGTTTCTGGAGTAAAATTAAAATTACTAAAAATTATTTAGGAAAACAATTGGTTATGAACCTACTCTTAGATGTACATGGGTTGGCCAACCAAAGTTGGGCTTGTGTGCAGTCTAACTGGATTCTAGTACCCACTAAGGAATTAGGGTAATTCCTCGAATTGGAGGTAGAGGCTACCAATTCGAATAAAATAGTGAGAGAAACCTTTTGATTAAAGTCCAAATCTTTAGGTTTAATGAATCAATTACTAATTAGGTTATGATTCTCCTTTGTGCAAATATGGCCACTTCCCTATCGCTCCGATCATTGTTGGACAATGATAAGTTGGTGGGACCCAACTTCGATAGCTGGTACCGAAAGTTGAAGATAGTCCTGGAGCATGAACGGATCCTATATGTGATAATGGATCCTGCACCTGAGGAGCCAGCTGTCAATGCACGTGGAACAGTCAGAGACACTTACCAAAAGTGGCTCAATGATCGGACCACGGTGCGCTGTATCATGCTGGCTGCCATGAGCGACGAGTTCAGTCACAGATTTGAGATAGCTCAGCCAAAAGACATGCTTCAAGTGTTGGAGGATGCCTTTGGCACATCCGATGACGTGGAGAGGCACAAGACTCGTTGTGCCATCTTCAACGCCAAAATGTGAGATGGTGCATCTATCACTGATCATGTATTATACATGATCGAGCTGATGGAACGATTGAGCAAGCTCAGCTTTTTCTTGCATGAGCAGCTTGGGAAAGATGCAATACTGAACTCGCTGCCCAAGTCTTATCTCCCATTCTTCACTCATTATAGAATGACAAAGCCTGAAGTAAACTGCCACGGATTACTAGGGTTGCTTCAGAACTTTGAGAAGGATCACCAACTCCTCAAGGAGTAGGTGAACTTAGTGGGAGGATCGTCTTCTGGTTCTCGACCCTTTAAGAAAGGGAAGAAGAACAAGAAGAAGAAAGTGAAGAAGGTGCATGTTCAGGTTGGGACATCAGTGCAGAGCCAGACCAAAAAGATCAAGCTTAATAAGAGTCTATTCTACTGGCAAGCACCCTAGATTAGATAGTGTGTCAGATATCTACTTATGGCACTGTAGGCTAGGTCATATAAACAAGAACAGAATAAACAGGTTGATTCAAGAGGGAACCCTCGAAGTCAGTGATTGTGAATCATTTCCAACCTGTGAGTCCTGTCTTCTTGGTAAAATGACCAAGTCACCTTTTACTGAAAAAGGTGAGAGAGCTACTGAGCTCTTGGGCCTAGTACATACTAATGTATGCGGGCCCATGAGCACCAGTGCTGGAGGTGGATATTTTTACTTCATAACTTTCATGGATGACCTATCTCGATATGGATATGTCTATCTGATGAAACATAAGTCGGATTCATTTGAAATGTTCAAACGATTCCAAAGTGAAGTAGAAGAACAAACTGGAAAGAGTATTAAAACTCTTCGATCTGATCGAGGAGGAGAATACCTTTCTAGTGAGTTTCTCACATATCTAGGAGAGAATGGGATTCTCTCCCAATAGACTCCTCCAGGAACACCACAGCATAATGGTGTGTCTAAAAGGAGGAATCGGACTCTGTTAGACATGGTCCGATCCATGATGGGTTTTGCTAGCTTGCCAATATCCTTCTGGAGATATGCACTCAAATCAACCTATTATCTATTAAATAGGGTTCCAAGTAAGTCTGTAATTAAGACTTCATATGAGATATGGACGGGATGTAAGCTAGCACTTTCACACTTTAGGGTCTGGGGGTGCCCGACCTATGTCAAATGATTAGTCACAGATAAACTTGGACCTAGGTCTGACAAATGCTCATTCATAGGGTACCCCAAAGAGACAAAAGGATATTTTTTCTACCATGCTGATGAACAAAAGGTGTTTGTCAGCCTTAAGGCAATCTTTTTAGAAAAGAATTTCCTTGGTGAAGGAGCCGTTGCCTCTAAGGTTGAACTTGATGAAATTCAACAGGTAGAAGGACCGACACCAATAGCTGAACCTGAGTCGGATATGATTAGATCAGATTCAGAGCCCAATGTATCTGCACCATTAAGGTGATCCGGTAGAGTACCGCATCAGCCGGACAGATACTATGGTTTCTTGATCCGGGACGGTGATCCCATCGAACTTGATGAGAATAATGAGGATCCGATCACCTATATGGATGCAATGCAGAGATCTGATTTCGAGAAATGGCTTGAAGTCATGAAATCCGAAATGGAGTCCATGAAGGTCAATGATGTATGGACATTGGTTGACCCACCTGAAGGGGTTAAACCCATTGGGTGTAAATGGGTCTTCAAAAGGAAGAGGGGCGCAGATGGAAAGGTGGAGACCTATAAAGTCCGTCTGGTCACCAAGAGGTATCGTCAACGTTATGTTATTGACTATGACGTGATGTTTTTTTCTATGGCAATACTAAAATCCATTCAGATAATGCTTGCAATAGCTGCCCATCTGGATTATGAGATCTGGCAAATGGATGTAAAGATAGCTTTTCTGAATGGAGAGCTGACTGAAGAGATGTATATGATACAACCTGAGGGGTTTACATCCACAGATGAGTCCAAGGTGTGCAAGCTTCAGAGATCATTTATGGATTGAAGCAAGCTTCTCGGAGTTGGAACATGCATTTTGATAAGGTGATCAAAACGTATGGCTTCATTAAGAATGGAGAAGAGCCCTGCATCTATAAATGGGCAAATGGTCCAGTTGTGGTATTTCTTGTCTTGTACGTGGATGGCATTCTCTTAATCGAGAATGACATCCCCGCACTACAGGGAATAAAAGTTTGATTGTCATCACAGTTCCCATGAAGGACTTGGGTGAAGCATCCTACATCCTAGGGATGAAGATCTATAGGGATTGATCTAAAAGGATGCTTGGGTTATCCCAATCTATGTACATAGACACTGTGCTGAAGAGGTTCAACATGGAGAATTCCAAGAAGGGCTATCTACCGATAGGCCAAGGAATTTTTCTCTCTAAGAAGGATTGTCCGACAACTCCAGAAGAGAGAGAGCATATGAGTAGAGTCCCATATGCTTCAGCCATGGGATCTATCATGTATGCCATGACATGTACAAGACCAGATGTGGCATACTCACTAGGAGTAGTGAGTAGATACCAATCTAATCCTGTAGAAAATCACTGGAAAGTGGTTAAAGCCATCCTTAAGTATTTGTGAAATACTAAGGACCAATGGTTGGTTTATGGCGAGTCAGATCTGAAACTTGTGGGGTTCACAGACTCTAGCTTCCGATCTGACCATGATGACAGCAGGAGCGTGTCGGGTTATATCTTTACTCTGAATGGTGGAGCCATCTGCTGGAAGAGTTCCAAGCAACATACTATGGCAGACTCTGTTTGTGAAGCGGAGTACATCGCAGCATCGGATGCCGTGAAGGAAGCTGTGTGGCTGAAGAAATTCATCAACGAGCTCGGAGTAGCACCCTCCCTCGATGGTCCGATCCTGCTCTACTGCGACAGCACTGGTGCCATAGCTCAGGCGAAGGAACCCAAAGCACATCAACAGATGAAGCACATCTTGCACCACTTCCATCTGGTCTGAGAGATCGTGGATCGAGGTGACGTCGACCTTCAGAAGATCGACGAAAAGGAGAACCTGACCAATCCCTTCACTAAAGCCCTGGCAATAAAGGAGTTCGACAACCACAAGTCGAAGATGGATATTAGATATTGTGTCGAGTGGCTTTAGGACAAGTAGGAGTTGTTGGAAAATGTGTCCCAAAAAGTCAATCATCAAGCTGTTGACGGTTGAGCAACCAAGTATTGTAATTGATTTATTAATAAATAAAATATATTTGGTATTTTCATCATAAGCTTTCATCTTCTAATAAACTCCGTTGTTATGATGAAGTCCTTAGGACTATTTAGATTCGATAAAGAGAAGATTTATCGATTAGTCCTTAAAACAGTTCATGACCAAATGATAGGCTGTTAATAAGGATGACAGCTTCTATCGAGCATAGGTCGCTATAGGCCATATGGGTTGGTTGTCCTCTTAACCAAAGAGTGTGGAGACACTGGTATGGCATACAGGTGAGATGTACTGATACATCATCATGAACGTGATCAACTCCAGAGTATTCTGCTGTCGATAATGTCTCTGATGGGATATAGGTATAAGTGTCCCTTAGACTTGAGATCGCCTCAGTGACTTGCAAGAAACTCACTGTGCTTTGGTACTGGACTAACTAAATTTCTAATTCAGGATGGAAGGCTTCTGGGCACAGTCAAGTACTTACGAAGTCAGAGTGTGATCGAGATGGAATTGACCACTCCAAGAGTTGGAGAAGAATGAGTCGCTATATTTTAATTTAGCAAAACTTTGGCCAGGATAATCCATCAGATGGATTTGATATTTTGAAATACAATGTGGACAACCTGATCAGAGTTGACAGTTGAACTCTGGGGTGTCCTATGATCATTTTGGTCAAGGAGATGAATTATATGAAAACTATATCTGCATGGATTTTAATGATGTTATTCTACACATTCGACCTATCCGATCGTCGGGTACCATTGCTAGATGGTCACTTCGATTGGTACAGAAATTTATTCATATGCTACGGCTTAGGTTCGGACCTATAAGGTCACACACATTAGAGTTCATGATCCGATCGGATGGTTGATCAACGATTAAGAATCGTTCTAGGGTTAAATGATCAATACGATTGACATTTAACCCAGTGCAAGTGTTGCTGGAGGATCGATTAGCAATTCGATTGCTAATTGGCTTAATTTGATTAAGCCAATGGGCTGAGATTAAGTCTAATTAAATATGATTTAATTAAATTTGGTTTGGGCTTGATTGGATCAAGTCCAATTGGTTTATTGGATAAGCCAAGTGCAAGGAAAAACTAGTCCTAGTTCAACTAGGACTTGGGTCATTCTAATTTCTAATTTGATTAGAAAATTAAATCAGATTTAAATCTAATTTAATCTGATTAAATTAGATTCTTAATTGGGTTAAGACCTATTTTAATTGGGTTGATCTAATTTTGGTTTGATTTGGTTTGAGAAACCAAATTAAAACAAGTGATAAGATAGAATCCTAGTAAGACTAGGATTCCACCTTGCACCACATAAGCCTTCCCCATGCCCTCTCTCTCATTCAACGCCAATATCCTCTTATTTTGTGTGACAGAAGCCCTCTCCAGGTCTCTCCCATGTTCACAAAAGGTCTCCTCTCTTCTTTCTTACATGGAAGGTGGTTTGGATCAAATCAAAAAGGAATAAGTTTGGATTTCGAATTCTATGAGATAGAGTTTTAGAAATTCAAAACTCTTTCAATTTTGCACCGAATCTATCCAAACTTTTTTTAGAATTTTTATGGATTTTAGGGTACATATTATGCACCCTTTGCTAGTGATCCATGCATGAAAATAAGGAGGAGGTGCTCAAGAGTTGGGCGCCCCTTAACTTGCCATGTTTGGATAAGCCTTGACTAGGTATTTGACCTAGACAAGGACTCTATCATATCGCTCTATATAAAATGAGTTTCTTCTTGAAAGTTTTGGAATAGATAGAGATTTGAGAGCCCTTTGGGACATCAAAAAATCAGAGAGAAAGACCTTTGGGTCGTGGAGATATAAAAGACACAAGTTAGGGTGTCTAGAGAGAGAAACGAGAAGAAGAAGAGGGTCTTCTTCTAGGGTTGTTTGTTTTCATATCTTTCCTCCCTCCATCTTGAGTTTTCTGAGAGTGTCTCAGATCTAAAACTCCTCTTCCTACTTTTTATCTTTGGAAGAGTCCAAATCAAGAAGAAGGAGGCACCTGATCAACCATCAAAGAAGGATCAGCGCAGTATAGCATACTGTGCTGATTTCCTGAAGCAAGACTTCTGATCGAGATTCGTGGGCTCGTGTGGACGACTCCTAAAGGCCGGACGTATGTGCAGCTTGCAACATCATCCTCAAGCCTGGATCAGTGAGGTTAGAACATCTAACTTGCAAGGTAATAGATCTGATATATTGTTTAATACATACATTAGATGTAGTATAGAAACATGTTGATATGATCAACATGTAGTTCATGCTATATTTATATATTTTAATTTTTGATTTAATGCTATGTAATAATCATGTAATAGGATCTTAGATCTATGGATTTTTTAATTTTAAAAAATAATTTTGATTTATTTTAGTCTTCCGCTGTATGATCTTAAAAAAGTTTCAAGATCTAACCCTGAAACCCTAGATCTGGTTCCTACAGATGCCATGCAAAGGTTCGAGTCTGATTAATGGCTTGGAGCCATAGGTCCAAAATAGAGTCCATAAATGTCAACGATGTATAGACACTCATTGATTCACTTAAAGGGTAAAGCCCATAGAGTGTAAGTGGATCTTTAATAGGATCAGAGTAGCGCATACGAGAAGGTGGAGACCTAAAAAGCTCATCTGGTTGTCTAAGGATATTGTCAACATTATGGTATTGACCATAACAAGATATTTTCTCTTGTTGCAATGCTAAATATTTTGAAGTTGGAACGTGCATTTTGATAAGTGATCAAAATACATGGCTTCGTTGAGAACGAAGAAGAATTCTGTAAATATAAATGAATTAATAGTTCTATGAGTGTATTTCTTATCTTATATGTGAATGAAATTCTCTTAATCAAGAATGATATTTCTTATATTATAGAAAATAAAGATTTCACTGTTATTATTATTCTCCATAAAGGACTTTGAGAAAAGCATCTCTCATCCTAGTGATGAAGATCTATAGGGATAGATTTAAGAGGCTGCTTAAGTTTTCCAACATACATAGGGTGTTTATGAATAGAATTTATTCTATCATTACATTATGTATGAGATCAGATATGATACACTTGCAAGATCTAGGTGAGAATCATTGGAAGGTCATCCTTAAGTATTTGAGAAATACTAAGGATTGGTGTTTCAGTTATGGAGAATCTGCTTAAAACTTGTGGAATATGACTCTAATTTTCAATTAGACATAATAATAGCAAAAATATATCAGAATACATCCTTATCCTAAATAATAGAGCAATCTATTGAAAAGATTTCAAGCAAAAAAAATATAGCCAAATTCAAATTGTGAGGCAAAATGCATTGCAACATTCGATGCTTGCAAGGAAGCTATGTGATTGTACAAGTTCACTGACAAGCTAGGAGTGGCACCCTTCGATGATGGTTCTACTGTATTATACAGCACCAGAGCTATAGCTCATGTCAAGGAGCCGAAGTCCCATTAGCTTACCAGGCATTCTGCATCACTACCACCTTATTCAGAAAATTTGTTAAGGGAATGTCAATCTTTAGAAGATCGACAAAAAGAATAATATGACCAATCCATTTTACTAAAGCCTCAGTATCTAAGAGTTTTAAGATGATAAATCAAAGATGGGTATGTGATACTATACTGATCGGCTTTAGTCCAAGTGAGTGTTGTTTGGAATTGTGTCCTAAAGCCAATCATTTGACGATTGTGTTAATTATAAATGTATATGAATTGATAAATAATAAAAGTTATTTGATATTTTTTATTACAAAGATACATCTTCTAATGAACTCTCATGTTGTGATGAATCCTTAGAACTACTTTGATCGATAAAAGAGAATTTATCACGTAGTCCTTAAATTGGTTCGTGACCAAACGATACGCTATTACTAGGACGATAGCGATATCAAGTGTAGGTCGTTATGTGCCATATACGTTGGTTGTCTTCATAACCAAATGGTATGGAGATACTGGTATGGCATGCAGATGAGATGTAGAAGTATATTGTCACTAAATATGACCAAATGTGGAGCACTCTGCTGTTAAAGATAGCTCGCAAAGGGTATGGGTATAAATGTTCCTCCGACCTGAGATCACCACGGTGACTTGCAAGCAACTCATTGTACTTTGATATCAGACTAACTGAATTTTTAATTCAATGATGGAAGATTTCTATATGTAGTTAAGTACTTGTTAAGTCGGTGCGTGAGTCAAGATGGGATTGACCCCTTCGAATTAGTAGGAGATATACATCAGTGTATTTCAATTTAGCAGAACCTGGGCTCAGGTAATCCATGTGATGGATTTGAAAAAAATTAAAATATAATGTGGATGACTTATCTAGGATTGACAGTTAAATCTTTGGTCATCCTCTAGTATTAGGATCAAAGGAATGAATTATACGGTAACCATACGCCAATAGGTTCTTGAATGTTGCTTCGCCTTCATTCGACCTATCCGAATGTTGGGTCACTATTGTTAGATAGTTACATCGATTGGTTTAGAAAGATGTTCCTATGCTACCGACTTAGGTTCGAACCTATAGAGTCATACTCAAAAGAAATTTTTGACTGATCATGTGGCTGATCAACGATTGAGAATCATTTAAGGGCTTAATCGTTAATTCAATTGATAGTGAACCTTATACAAAAATTATAATAAATTAATTTACTAAGTGTTAGTGAATTAATAGAGAATTAATAAGCAATTAGATTGCTGATTAGCTTAATTTGATTGAGCAAAGTAGATTAAATAAAATTTAATTAAATTTGATTCAATTAGGTTTGACCCGATTAGATTATGAGATGATCTAATCACTAAGGGAGAATTGTCCTTGATTTGATCAAAATTTTAGTTCAATCAATCTCTAATTTGATTAGAATTTGATTAAGAATTTATGAACCTAATTAGATTGGGTTTCATATATTTTATTTGGGCTAAAGCAGATGTGATTTGGTTTGGATTCAAATAAGGAAACTTAGAGTCCTTATTGTATGAGATTTTTTTACACCAAAGAGTCCTTTCCCTTATCTATCTCACATTCAAATTTGATTTAGTTTTGATAAAAAGAAGGTTCTAAAATTAGATTTCAAAATATTTCTTATCAGGAGAATTTGTTCTCATCCAGATCAACCTCTCCATGTCAATAAATTTTTTTCTCCTTATATGTATGACATTTTGAGAAAATTTTTTATAGAAGATTAGCTAGAGAACTGATTTACTGTGAAAAAATATGGGAAGGGGCATCCCATATTTTTTTGGCATGTTTTGGGATATAGAATTGTAAAGGGAGGCGGAATCCTATAAGAGTCCAGGATCATTAGGACTCTTCACCCCACCTCCTTACATGCCTATAAAAGGGGCTTTTGTAGTTTCTTTTGTGTGTGTAAGATACCAGAAGAGAGTTCTTCACATGGTAGAAGTTTGGGCATGGTTCACGATGTGAAAAATAGAGAGGAGGGTCCTCTCTCTTGGGGTGTGCGCAAAAATCTGAATTTCAGATTTTTGGTTCTAAGAATTTGGGAAGAGAGAATAAATTAAAAAAAAATTATTTTCTTCTCTATCCTTTTTCTACCTCTTCATCTCCTCCAAAAGTTTATCTTCAATTTCTAAAAAGATTTTAAAAATTTAAAAAAAAGATTTAAATCAGTCAAGAAGAAGGTCTTCGTACGAGCTAGCACTCCCGAGAAAACCGATCAGATCGGGGCTTTGAGTGGATTTTCTGTAGAGGTTGGATGTGTGTGGGGCTGTGAGCAATCAGTAACGATCCTCTCCACCATGTCTCTCAGCAGTGGAGATTGTCGACCCATGATCAGATATGGAGTTCTGAACTCAAATTAGAAGTAGATATAATCTACTGCTTATATGCATGCATGCTGATTTTATCTTTAGATTATTTCAGATTTTATATGCAACATAACATGTCATAGATCTTAGAATAGGTTAATTTGATAATTAGATCATATACATATTAGATTAATGTGATTAATCTAGTGGTCTTTCATTATAATTTTTTCAAAAATATTTTAAAATACATGCATGAAATCACCTGCATTCTCCAGCACTTGACTTACGCACCAACTTGATAAGTACTTAACTGTACCTAGTAACCTTCTGTCACTAAGTTAGAAATTCAGATGGTCCAACATCAAAGTACAGTGAGTTACTTACAAGTCACTGTGGTGATCTCAGATCGGAGGGACACTTATACCCATATCCTTCATGAGCTACTCTTGACAGCAGAGTATTGACAAATGATCATGTTTCGTGCAAATGTACTCCTACATTCTATTTGCATACCAGTGTCTCCACACTCCTTGATTAAGAGGACAACCAACCCATATGGCACATAATAACCTATACTTGATATGGCTATCATCCTATTAGCAGCATATCATTTGATCGCGAACACATTTTAAGGACTAAACGATAAATCTTTCTTTATCGATTAAATATAGTCCTAAAGACTTCATCACAGCACAGGAGTTCAAATAAGATGGACAAAATATGATGAAAAAGTCAAATAACTTTTATTAATAAAATTTATATATAATTTATAAATGTGAGTATAATCATTAACAGGCTGACGATTGGCTTTGGGACATAATTTCTAATAGTTTTTTTATAGTCAATGCCCTCGTGCTGACTAAAATTTTTTGCCACGAGTCTAGCTTTATAGGTCTCTACCTTACCATCGACATCTATTTTTTTTTTGTAGATTCATTTACACCCAATGGGTACTATACCCTCGATGGATCCACTAAGGTCTATACTTGATTCGAGTACATTGAGTCAATCTCTGACTTCATTGCATCTAACTATTTCTCGAAATCGATGTCAAACATCGCCTCGTCAAAAGTATTAGGATCATCACTATAACCCTTATCTTCCATCGCCTCGAAAGTATACCCATATATCTTTCAGGAGATTGGGAGACTCTGCTAGATCTACAAGGTGGTAGAGAAATATCAACTACTGGCTCATGAATAATGGGTTCCTGAGGATCCATAGCTCTTTGCTCTTCAGAGACCTTCTCTTCAAGCTCAACTAACCTCCCACTGCCACCATTCTGAATAAACTATTTTTTAAAAAATATAACATTCTAACTCACGATCACATTGTGATCTTATGAAAAGTAGAAGTAGTATTCTTTTGATTCTTTTGGATATCTTATAAAAAGAGCTATTACAGATCTATCCTCTAATTTATCAGCCATCTGTTTCTTGACATAGACCGGACATCTCCAAGTCTTAAGATAATCTAGACTCTATTTCTTATCATACCATATCTCATATGGTATGGTAGGAATAGATTTTGTTGGAATCCTATTTAATAGTTGAATTGCAGTTAATAAGGCATGTCTCAAAAGATATAAGGGTAAATCAGTGAAGCTCATCATGGACCTGACTATATCTAATAGTATCCTATTCTTCCTTTCGGATACCCCGTTGAGCTGAGATATTTTGAGAGGATTCCATTGAGAGACCATGCCATTATCTTTAAGATATTTTAAAAATTTTTAATTAAGATATTCACCTCCTCGATCCAATCAAAAAACCTTAATGGGTTTGCTTATTTGTCTTTCTACTTTATTTCTGAATTCTTTGAATTTTTCAAAGGCTTTAGACTTGTGTTTCATCAAATACACATACCCATATTGAGACAAATCATCGGTAAAGATGATGAAGTAGCTATAACCACCCTTGATCTACATATCAAATGGTCCACACATATCGGTGTGTACCAGGATAAGTAGCTCGGTGGCTCTTTCCCCATGTCATACAAAGGGTAACTTGATCATTTTTTTTTAAAGCAAGATTCATAAGCTGGGTATGACTCTGGATCAAGAGAGCCAATAATTCCATCTTTTTTCAGTTTGTTTATTCTGTCCTCTCCAATATGGCCTAGTCTATGATGCCATAAGTATTTCTGGTTAATTTCATCTCTAGGTCTCTTTTGACCTACGGTACTCACTATTTGCTTGATCAAATTCATATTTGCATCAACATGCAAGTGATATAGACTGTCAATTAAAAGATCACATGCAACCAATTTATTTTGTAAATAAGTGAAACAAAATTTTTTATAGAAATTAAATTCAAAACTATCCTATGCTAACACAGACAAGGAAATCAAGTTCTGACTAGCTACAAGAACAAATAATAGTCCTTTAAATCTAATATAAATCATGATGGTAATCGAAGAAGATAAGTGCCAATGGCTTCTGTAGTAACTTTTGCTCTATTGCTGACTCAAAGGATCATATCAGCTTCTCTCAATCTTCTACTTTCTATTAGACCCTGCATTAAGATATATATATGCACACTCGAACTAGAGTCCAATACCCAACTAGAAGTAGAAGAAATCGTAAGGTTAGATTCAATTATGAGCATACCTTCTGAAGGTTTATCACCCTTCTTAGTCTTTAGGCTCTCCAGGCAGAGTGGACAGTTCCTCCTCCAATGGCCGTCAGTATCATAGTAGAAACATTTTCTCTTTGCTTCAACCTTCTTTGAAACATCCTTCTTTGACTTGCTTTCTTTCTTTTGCTTCTTAGTGGATTTATTCTTCTTCTTTCAAACAGACTTTCTTTTGATTGAAAAAGTCCACTCCACAGTGAGAACAGTGTCCCTTGAACTCTTCAAGGTTTCCTTCATAGTGACCAACATATTGACCAGTTCGGGTATAGTGCAATCAAATTTGTTTGTATGAAAATTTACAAGAAATTGACTACATGAACTAGTAAGAGATTGGAGGATCAAATCTATTTATAATTTTTTTTTGCATATCAAGTTCGAGCTTCCTAAGCTCCTCGATGTCCTTAATCACTATCATACAATGCTCATGGACTGACTACTCTTCGTGTATCTTCAGATTGAAGAGTCTTGGATACTTCGAAGTGTGCTGTATGGCTCTGCTCACCATACAACTCTTGTAGGTGAGTAATCATAGCCTTGACAGTAGGCATATGCTCATGCTGGCTCTGCAACTCATTTGTCATAGATGCCAGCACATAGCACTTGATCTGACTATATTCATCCGTCCACTTTTCATAAGCAGTTCTTTGCTCTGTAATAAGATGGTTTGATAATACTAGGGTTCCTGATCGAGTACATAACTTAGTTTTTTAGAAGTCAGAATAATCATGAGATTTTTTAGCTAGTCTTTATAGTTTGTTCTGATCAAACGATTGGATTCAAAGATATAAACTAGAGGGTTTGAAGCTGATATTATTTAACTGCGAGAGTAGAGATTCTAGTTAGACTTTTGTACTTTAAATTTATATTTACTTCTAGAGACTTTAAGATGCAAATAATAACTTTCACTAATTTTTCAAATCCCTCCACTCTCTGGGTGGGAAATGAAAACCCTGATGCAATAACTGGATTCCTAGTGGGTGCTGTGGTCCCACCGATATCGTATACCTCACCTAACAGTTATTGATAATATGCACATCAATGGGTGGACAACTCTTTATCCAGATACTTCTCTAAGCATGTTCAGCGACTTGGTCTCTAAGTCATGTGGACTCACCTAACAATTGTTGACCACATTCCTTAGTTAAGTCCGACCCACCATTCATAAGCAGGTGCAAGGCCATTATTGAGTCTCTCACCTAACAATTATTGAGCCTAACCCCATTTTTACCCTGGACCAACTCTTTGCTAATAGAATGGTTGCGTGTTCTCGGTGCAACTGAACCACTGTAACCAACAAGAACAATCAACACCAGTAACATGTCTGCACATCTATAATGGTGGAAGAACTATGGACTTAATATTTATAGAAAGGTTTAGATTTAGGTCTCATCTAATCAGTCATCATATGATCAATGTAATTGGCATGGGCTAAACCAAATCATCAAGCAACCTTATTCATGACTCAATCTTTCAAATTGGCCAGATAAGTGGAGATCGATAAGAATCCCCCATTACTTTTCTTAGACACCAATAAATTGATCAGGTCAGCAAATAAATCAATTAAATAATCACCTCTCGATTACTTACCTTAGATACCAATAGGTCAATTGGTCCCAATAGGTTAGCTTAAGTGAATCAGGCTCAAGCCATCGAGCCTAATTAGGTCCTTAGGTTAATCGATTCTACACATGGAGTTTAATTGATTTGATCAACAATAATTGCTTGATCTTATAACTTAATTAATCTAATCCTAATCAACACTTGGCTTGGTTTGATCAATTACTTAAGCAAATTAGATCCATTGTGTTTAAATAAAAAATCTTAGATGTAATCTGATTATATAATCTAATTTTTTATTTTCTCATGATCAAAACCCTTATGCATAATCATAAATTTTAGAATCTAAAATTAAATTTTAGATCTAAATTCTTTGTATGAAAGATAAGTTTTAAATCATAAAATTAATTTTCAGATTTAACATACAAGCATATATCTTATATATGTATATAAAATTCAAATTTAAATAAAAATTTAGATCATAATATGATGTCATATATCTCATATACAAATCATGAATCATATTGAAAATAATTTTCAAACCTAAATATGCAATCATATATCTCATATATGAATCATAAATTAGATCAAATTAATTTTTAGATTTTATGCATGTATCTACATCTCGCATAAACATGAACTAGAAATCATTCTAGAACAAAATTTAGATCCATACATGCTAACACATATCAACTATATGATCTAAAAATTAAATCTAAAATAAATTTTAGATTCAAAGCTATCATCTATACATCTCATGTATCAAGAAAAATTAGATTTTGAAACTCTTTTCAAAATATGTATGTCAATTTTATGCATATGAAACCTATGGCTCTGATACCACTATTGAAATTTGGTTTCGGGGCATGCATATGTATTTTAAATTTTTAAACAATATAGTAAAATATAAGGATCTACTTCATATACTAAATAGAATATATATTGAATTTTATGCTAAAATTAAATATATAATTGAATCACATATTTGTTTCACAATTTCTTTCTTCAAATCTGGATCTAGAAAAGAGTAGGTTCTCCTTTAGCCGCATAAGTGCCCGATCTTTAGGGGTATCCACTCAGAATTAGTCTAGAATAATCTTCTTTGATGTTGATTTTTCTTCTTTAAGAAAAATTAGTCTGCAAATCTGAATGAAGAGTGGATCACGATCAACTCTTTGATCTTTTTCTTGATCTTCTTCTTCTCTTCTTCTCTTGCTTTTTTTCTCTTGATTATGAAGTAATCAAGATCTGAAAATGAGTAAGCAAAGGGGCTCCCAAACACCTTTTGGGCATAGAGAAGTAGGATGCCCAAACTCCTTGGGCGTTGGATCTTCAAGGGAGAAGAGAAAGGGGGTGTGGGGACCTTCTAAGGGAGGTGTGGGGTGCTGGAATTTAGTGCTTAGGAATCTTAGGGAAGGTTCTTTAAATAGGCATAAGATTTATTTTGGGAATTATGTCCTAAAGGCAATCGTTTGATAATTATGCTAATTATAAATTATATGAATTGATTAATAATAAATATTAAATCACTATTTTACAGTAAAAATTATTAATTAATCTAATTAATTAACATATATTTATCCGACACTAGGATCTAAATATGATATATAGCATGCATGCATTTAAATTTGAAATTCAAATTTGAACAGTAAATAATTTACTGCTATGTGTTCAAAACACATTACCTTTGTGCGGATAGTCGATCACCATAATTTGATCACTGTCGGAAGGATCTGATCATCGCAATGTAGTCATACAGCATGTCTAGCCTCTACGGATCATCCACATGAAGCTTCCGATCTGATCGGCTCCTCACGAGTGCTAGCTCGTTGTAGAGCCCTTTCGATGGTCGATGCTGATCGAACTCTTCGATCGATGTCTGTCGATTCTTCAGACACTCTGGATCATCAACAATATGCTTGAGAGGTTGATGATACTCTTCTTTGAATTTGGTGGGCTCACGATACTCGTAGCTCACTTTCTCACTTCCCGAACCCCAGGCTGAAACCCTAGGGTGCTCACAGAAGACCCTGCGCCCACTCTCTTTCTTTCTTTCCTCTTAGAATATTTTGAACTTTTCAAAAATATGCAGAAACCTTCCTCACACCCTCTTTTCTTTTTCAGATCAGATTGTTCATACACTCCACCTTTCTCCTCTTTTTAAAACAACTCAAGACGTGTCTTATCCGCGTGAGAGAATAAAGATAAGTGGTTGCACATTTGAATTCAAATCGAATTTGAATTCAAATGCAAACCAACTCATCCCTATCCACTTAGGCGTGAGAAGAGAAGGGGCATGGCTTCATTTGTGCATGGAGAGTTTACATGAGAAACACTTTCTCGTGTATAATATGGGGCGCACAAAAGGATAAGAAGTGGCACATGGAGTTGGTTGCTCATTCAAATTCAAACTTTCTTTTGAATTTGAATGGCCAACCAACCATCTTTATCCACCCATATGGCACACAAATGTGGGGCGTGGGAAGCCTTCTGCGTGGAAGAAAATTCATGAGAAGTTGCTTCTCGTGAATTCAAATGGGCGCAGACGGTGGCGCAGGGAGTTTGGGTCAAGGTTGTTTCTCATTTTAAACCAACCTAATTGAACCAATAATTTAGGCCCAATTAGACTAATTTAAATCCAACTTAATTAGGCTTAATTAGACTCAATAAAATTTTAATCAAATCAAAAATTGACTAAGCCCAACCCCTGATCAAATCAGGGACCAAACCACTTCGACGATTAGGTCAACACTTAACCTAATCGGGTCAAACCCAACTGAATCCAATTCAATTGGACTTGATCCAAAAATAATTACTCAATCAAATTGAGTTAATTAGTGATCAAATCACTAATTAAACCTCTCATAAATACTGAGTCCAAATTCGATGGGCAATCGGGTATCAAAATCCATCGATATGAAACCTTGATCGAAGAGTCCCAAACCAGTGGGACTCTTGACCCCGGTACCCAAAATGTGTGGGACTGATGATAAGAGAATCTTGATTCTCGATCACAGAGTCCTAGACACGTAGACTCATAGTCCATGAATATTAAGACTCTTTATCAGCCATCAGATCAGATAGGAACCTCTAATGTGTGTGACCCCGCAGGTTCGAACCTAAGCCAGTAGCACAGGAACCAATTCCTGTACTAATCGAAGTGATCATCTAGTAATGGTACCCAACATCCGGATAGATCTAATAGTCACAATCACACATTCAGAACCTATGTGAATATGGTTACTGTATAATTCATCCCTTTTGACCCCTGTGTTTAGGATGACTCAGGGTTAAACTGTCAACCCTGATCAGATCATCTGAATCGTGCTCAACTCAAACAGTCCTGTGACTCCTCACTAGAACTACCCTAACCAAGGTTTTGCTAAATTGAAACACGACTGTATATAGCTCCTGAACTGGAGTGGTCAATCCCATCTTGACACACGCACCGACAAGTCAAGTACTTGACTACACCCAGCATCCTTCCGTCACTGAATTAGAAATTCAGGTAGTCCAGTGTCTAAGTGCAGTGAGTTGCTTGCAAGTCACCATGGCGGTCTCAGGTCGGAGGGACAGTTATACCCATATCCCATCGGAGCAAATCTTGACAGCAGAAAATGCTCCGGAGTCGGTCATGTTCAGTGCAGATGTACCCTTACATCTCATCTGTATGCCATACCAGTATCTCCACATTCTTTGGTTAAGAGGATAACCAACCTATATGGCACACAACGACCTATGCTTGATAAATGTTATTGTCCTTGGTAACAACGTATCATTTGGTCACGAACAGGTTTAAGGACTAAATGACAAATCCTCCTTTGTCGAGTCTAAATAGTCCTAAGGACTTCACCACAACACAAGAGTTCATTAGAAGATGAAACAATTTATAATGAAAAAATATCAAAATAATTTTTATTAATTTATAATTTATATACTAATACAAAAAAGAGCACAACCGTTAACAGGCTGATGATTGGCTTTGGGACACTATTCCCAACACCCTCGAGACTCGCAGTCGAGAGGACCTCCTGAATCAAAGATTCTAGGAGATGAACCGGCAGATCGAAGAGCTCCGCCATGCTCCCACTGCTTATGGTGAGGACATCTGCACTAATCCTCCTTTCTCTCAAATGATCATGTAGGAACCAATCCCACCGAACTTCAAGCTCTCCCAATTCGAGAGCTACGACGGGACCTCAGATCCGGTTGACCACCTGGAGGCCTTTCGGACAATGATGCTGCCATGGCGCACCAGACGCCATCCTATGCCAAGCTTTCCCATCCACCTTGAAGGGAGCAGCAAGAAATTGATACTCGGCACCGAAGTCGGGTACTATCTTCTCCTTTGATCAGATGAGCCACTAGTTCATTGCTCATTTTGTCAGCAGCTGATGTCTCCAGAGAGGTTCGGAGTCCCTCATCAACATCAAGCAAAAGGAGGGAGAATCCATCCAAACTTACGTCAACCATTTTAACGCCGCCATATTGGAGGTCCGAAACTTGACCAATCGATTGCAATGGCCGCCCTGAAGAGCGATCTTCAAAAGAACGATCTTCTGTTCTCCCTGAAAAAGAAGTATCTTAGGGACTTCACTGATCTGCTGGCTCGGACTGAAGGATATGCCCGAGCAGAGGAAGCCTTCAAGCTGAAGGATGAGGAGGCCGCGAAGGAGCGACAGGCGGGCAACTCCAGTAAGCTCGCAGTTGAAAAAGGGTCGAGTGAAGCTCGGCCATGTTCTCGAACTCCCTCCGGACACAAGCATGTCCAGACTCCTCTCTGGGCTCGTAGGTAGAGAAGTCCGGACCGTAGAGTTTGGTGGACTCTCCCCCAGGAAGATTCCACAGCTACGCCCCTCTAAATGCATCGAAAACCCAAGTGCTGATGGAGGTCAGGGAGCAGCTGCCAAGGCCGGAAAGGATGCGCACACACCCTGAAAAGTACAACCCTAACAAGTTTTGCCTCTATCATCGTGACCATGGCCACGACACGGAGGAGTGCATTCAGCTCCGAGATGAGATTGAGGAGCTTATCAGACGAGGTCGGCTCGATAGATTCGTTCGACGTCGGTCTGAAGGTAGGGAAGATCGGTCGAGGGCTCTGCCACAATCGGAGCTGCCAAGGAGAAAAAGCAGCCTGAAGATCGACCTCCAATTGGGATCATCAACTCCATCTCTGGAGGACCCCGACGGGGAGCAGACCTTACGTGACTATGGGATTCAAAAAATCTACGAATGTATTACCAATAACTTTGCCTTAAATAAAAGTTTCTTTCATATTTGTATATCTTTTCTTTTGGCATGAGCTCGTAACGATAGGGAGTAGCTCCTTATGACAATCGAAACTAAACGTGCTAGGAACAGGAGGAGAACCTCATCCTAACATGAACAAAATCGAAGGCCCGATTATTTAAAGACCGGATGGGGGAGAGGCCCTTGCAACGGCCCTTATGTGCCCCCACAGCCATGTTAGGAACAGGAGGAGAACCTCATCCTAACATGAGCAAAGTCGAAGGCCCGATTATTTAATGACCAGATGGAGGGAGAGGCCTTTGCAACGGCCCTTATGTGCCCCCATATTTATGTTAGGAACAGGAGGAGAATCTCATCCTAACATGAGCAAAGTCGAAGGCCCGATTATTTAAAGATCGGATGGGAGGAGAGTCCCTTACAACGGCCCTTATGTGCCCCCACAGTCATGTTAGGAATAGGAGGAGAACCTCATCCTAACATGAGCAAAATCGAAGGCCCAATTATTTAAGGATCGGATGGGGGGAGAGGCCCTTACAACGGCCCTTATGTGCCCCCACAGCCATGTTAGGAACAGGAGGAGAACCTCATCCTAACATGAGCAAAGTTGAAGGCCCGATTATTTAGAGATCGGATAGGGGAAGAGGCCCTTGCAACGGCCCTTACGTGCCCCCACAGCTCTGTTAGGAACAGGAGGAGAACCTCATCCTAACATGAGTTGAAATTGACTATGTCAGAAACAGGAGGAGAACCTCATCCTAACACAAACGAAGACCCGATCGATCAAGACCAGACAAGGAGAAAAGTCTCCTTAACGGCTCCTCTACACTCCTACGATCTCGTTAAGAGCAGAGGAAAAACCCTCACTCGAACACAAAAAAAAAGAGGAAAGAGAAAAAGGAAAAGTGACGAGCCACACCAGTGATAAGGAAAATCAAATTACATCAAAGACACAAGGAACCTCATCTCAACGAGGAAGGAGACACTTGTCAAAAACTCTCAGTCTCCAAGAGGGAACCCAACACCGATAGGAGAAAATCGACTTCCTCAAGGTAACGAGAAGTTCGGGCCCCTAAGCTCAGGCACTGGGAGGAAACGTCAAACTCGAGTGGCTTCAAAAAGACCTTCGATCATGAACAAAAGGGGCAAATCAACACGGAGACAATCAGGAACCTTCAAACAACGTCGACATCGAACAAGACAAAAGACAAAAGAAGTTCAGTAAACGATAACTTAATGCAATAATGAACAAGATAATGGAAAAATTTCTTTTCTTTCATTAGTGAAGTATACATTACAAAGCCTTTGAAGGCCAAAAATGAAAAATGATAAGAAAAGGAAAGAATACATAAAATAAAAGATAAAGAAGCTCTAAGGAAGCTCGGCTTCTTCAGACTTCGAACTCTCGATTCCAGCCATCATCGAGGATTGCTTTAAGTTTTTGACTTCTTCTTTCAGTTCTTTCTTTCTTAATAGCATCTCCTGATACATCTGGTGGAACCGCCGACTCTCACCCTCCGACTCCTGAAACCTCTTCCACAGAACTTCAGACTCCGCCTCGGCATCCTTGACCGCCTGCTGCTCGTAGGCCAGCTGAATCTTCAGCCGCTGCAGTTCGGCCTTCTCCTGCCTAAGGGCCACAGACAGTTCTTCCATGGTCCCCCTCAAGGAGTGGAGCTCGTCGGAGCCTTGTGCAGAGATGGCCTGGACTCTATCAGATAACTGCCTCTGAAGGCGGGTAACCTCTTGGTTGCCATCTTGAGCTTCCTTCGGTAGTCATCTACTTACCCACACCAGCCGACTCGATAGGCGTTGTAGTTACCTCGGCATCCTGCAGCTACTTTTGAAGGTCGGAAAATTTCTTCGACCAGTCTCGATCGCGGTCGGCCTGAGTTGTAAGCCAGGACGAGCTCCCTTCCAACTGGCCGATCTTCTCCCGTGCAATCGCCAGCTCGACCTCAAGGAGCTGATCTTGGAAGCCTGAGTCCAAGATTGGTCGCTGGCACATTTTTAGAGTTCCTCAAGCTCCTTCACGAAGTCAGCCTTCCTTCGGGTGTAGTCCATGAAGCCCTTTTTGTGGAGGTCTCAAAAGTTAGTAGCCTCTGTAGTGACTTCCGAATGGCTCTTCCTCAGTCGGTGAAGTTCGTCATCCAGCTTCTTGGATTTTTTTGTCAGGCGACAAACTTCCCTTCTGAGGTCCCAAACCATCGACTTCAGAGGAATCCCTCATGGTAAGGGAAGAGCTTCGGTGGGGCACTGTCGTTGGAAGACAAGAGCGCCACAACACAAATCAGTGCCAGAAAATAAAAGAGAAGAAAAAGAATGCAAAGTAAAAAAGAGGAGCCCTCTGTAAAGAAGAACCCAATTTCATTGATTAAGTAGTTATTAAGTACAAGAGAACGAGGAAAAGTTGCAAAAAAAAAAAAGAGAATACAAATTTGGAGGTTTCAGACCTCTGGGACAGAAGTGGGGGAGCTCGGCACCCCCGGAAGATCGGCCATGGCAGTCGTGGCAATCGAGGAAGTCTCGGCTGGAGGAAGACCGGCAGCAGCCTCGGAAGGCCCGACTTCGTCATCGGATGCCTCATCTTGGAAGCCGAGATCTAGCTCGAAAAACTTTCCGACCACCTTCTCTTGGCAGAGCTCAAAGCCCTTGATGAAGGCAGCCTGGCCGAACTCAATCTTCAGATCCCTCATCTCGGAAGAGGTTTTGAACTCCTCCACTGCCTGGACCGTTGCCTCCGAAACCAAGGTCGGGATCTGTGCCTTCAACTCAGAGACCTCGGCCTCTACTTTCTTTCTTTCCTCCTCCAAGGTGGCCCTCAAGTCTGTCGAGGTCTGCTCCTCCTTCTGCAGTGCCTCTTGGAGACTCACGACTTCAACGATCTTCTCCTTGAGGTGGGCGGCCTCGGCCAGGCGACCTTCCTCCACCTGGGCGACCTCCTTCCTAGCATTGTGCATCGCCTTGATGTTGGCGATGAGCTAGTGTCCAATCTACAGGAGTGGCCAGGGAGTCAATATAAAAATTGAGGAATAAGCTAAGCAAAGAGGCGAGAAGAAGAAAGGAGTAAATTGACCTACCTCGAGAAAGGACCTCAGAGAGTCCCAGACCCGCTGCTCAGGATCGACGTGAACGGTCCTGTGGAGGACCTCGGGTAGGATGCACCCATCGACCAATCTCTTTATTATATCCCTATTGTTGAAGGGATTTTCCCCCGGATCTTCTTCGGAGCCATCGGCCTCCTCGATGGCAGCCCTACTGCTACGGCTCTTGCGGACCAATATCTTCTTTCTCCTTCTCCATTCGACCCCCGGTGCCTCCTCGGATCGGGCCTCTGGAGTAGGAACCTCAGCCGGGGGGCTCTTTAAAGAGGCCTGGGGGACTGCGAGCTCGACGTCAGAGAGAGAGTCGACGGCAATGGATGCTTGGGCAGGCACGATCGAGCTGGTCTCTTCTGCCCTTGCCCTCTTCGCCGCCCCCAAGGATGCTGCACCTTTCCTTTTGTGGGTCCTGAGACCCTGGGCTAGCATTCGAGCTGCGTCAGCGTCCATATCTATAGTAAATGAGGATCGACACTAGGGATGGCAATGGGTAGGGTTTGGATCGGGTAGTATACTACCCATCCCCAAACCCGAACTTAATACCCTATACCCAAACCCTACCCGATACCCAATCGGGTAAGAAAAGAGATACCCATCCCCATACCCAACGGGTTCGGGGATACCCGTGGGTAACCCATTTCCCCATACCCAACCCATACCCGCCCCATACCCAACCCATACCCGTCCATTCTATACCCAAAAAAAAGTAAAATAATTTTATGCATATTATCAATCAAAAATAGAATCACCAATTCCATATAAAATATAATTTATGAGTTCAAATTTATACAAATCAAACATAAAAATAGAATTACATTTAAACATAGAATATATAAACAACCAAAATAAATTTCTACATATTATCAATCAAAACAAAATTACCAATTCAACATAAAATATAATTTATAAGTCCAAATTTAAAGAAATCAACATAGAAATAGAACTACCATTCAAAATCTAACATAACCATTAAGTTCATTATTTCATCCATGAAAATTTAGTATAATGCTAAAAAGGTAGTGAACTTGAATACCAAACTTCCAAATAATTTCATGAAATGACTGCAACTCCACAAATCATTCAAGGCAAATAGTAGGTTCTGCAACAAATAATTAAAAAATTAATACATAATTAAGTAAATATATATAACAAAGTAAGAAAAATAATCATAAAGTAAAAATATTATTACCTGAACAATCCAAATGACCATCATCATCATCATCATCATCATCATAAGTATTTGTAGCTAATGATCCATCTATCAATGATTCAAAATAAGATAAACATATTAATATAGTGAAAAGTACACAAAATAATAAATAATATTAAATTTAATATACCTTTTCTTTTAGAAGCTAATAACCAATTTTGAGCACACATCAATGCCTCAATTGTTTTTGCATGGAGTCGGCTTCGATGAGGACTCACAAGTTTGCCACTTGTACTAAAAGCAGATTCAGAAGCAACTGTGGATACAGGAATAGCAAGTATATCTCTAGCAATAGTTTGTAATGTAGGATATTTTAATCCATTTTGCTTCCACCATACCAAAATATCAAAATCATCAGACCAAGGCAACACATCATCCTCTAAATAATGGTCCAACTCAGTCATAACTGTTACTTTAGCTTTCTTTTTACTTTGAATAAAAGAAAGTAAAGCACTATCATCATAATCAAGCTTTGACTTGATAGTTGATTGTCCCTCACTATCTTTAACATTTTCTACATTTGAAATGTTACTTGACTTGTAGCTCTTCAGCAAATTATTTAATAATATCCGAATTTTATCAACATACTTGGGAGCTTCTTCCTTCTCAAAGACTTGATCAAAATAAAACTCAACTAAACTCATCTTATATCTTGGGTCTAAAATTGAAGCAACACCCATTATCTCATGCACAACACCCCAATATTTATCATATTTGTCCAGCATCTTCATTGCCATTTCATGTATTACTTCATCTTCAAACAACCATTCTCCTAAAGCCAATTTAATTTGACAAATTTTTCTAAAATATAAGTTGGCAGTAGGATAGTTTATTCCTGAAAATAACTCAGTAACAGTATAAAAAATCTCCAATTTTTCATAAATTTTTCGAGCAAACTCCCAATCATTCTCACTAGGTGAATACTTATATTGAGATTCACGTTATCTCAATCGAGTAAAAACACCCTTATATTGAATAGCAGTTTGAAGCATCAAATAAGTAGAGTTTCATCTTGTTGGACAATCCAAACATAATTTCTTACTACAAAAAATCCGTAATTGTCTAACAGTTTCTTCAAACTTTTCAACTCTTTTAGGAGTTGCAGTCCAATATGCTACACTATCCCTTATATTCTCAAGACTACTTTTTATCACATCCAAACCATCTTTGACAATCAAATTCAAAATATGGGCACAACAACGCATGTGTAACATGGAACCAGATTGCAACAAGTAATCAATTTGTAATTTATCTTTCACAATACCAATCAAAGCATCATTCATTGAACAGTTATCCAAAGTAATTGTTGATAACTTTGAATCCACATTCCAATCCAATAAACAATCGACCAATACTTTAGCAAGAACATCACTGGTATGCGGACAAGGCACATAGATAAACCTATTAAAAATTTAATAATTCATAATCAAAAAACAATCATATAAGTACAAAATATTATAAAACAGCACTAAAAAAGTATTAAAGAGTTCGGTACCTCAAAAGTTGGCTTTGTAAAGTCCACGAGTTATCAATAAAGTGCGCTGTGACGGCCATAAAT
>NC_026003.2:60717506-60808528 GCF_000442705.2 Elaeis guineensis
TAAAATACCCCCAGCCGAAGTTTGTAAAAGGCCGACCCTTCCAGGGCTTTTCCAGCTTTCGACCTTGCATGGCGTCTCTCTGAACCCCCTCGACCGTCCGAGCTTCCATAATACCATCCGGACTTCTACAATAATGAGCTCCCCCATTCATCTACCAGACTGCTCCAAATGCTCTTTGGGCTTCATTATCAGCCGACTTTCCACAGTGATTGGCTACCCTCTAAATCTCTTCCAGACTTCCTCCTGCCATGAGCAACTTTACTCCGAACTTCTTTCGAACTTCGTCAATGTTCGAGTTTCTCCAACAGCAGGACTTCTACAGTAATTAGACTCCATCCAAGTTTCTACGACGGTCGATCACCTTCCGAATTTCATTCGAGCTTCCACCAGAGTCAGACTCCATCCGAACTTCTACAGTGGATGGATCACAGACGAATTCCTACAACGGACAGGCTCCACTAGTCAGATTTCTACTCCGAACTTCTTCCGGACTTTGTCAATGATTGAGCTTCTCCAACAGTAGGACTTCTACAATAAAAAATCTCCATCTGAGCTTCCACGACAACCAGTCTTCATCTGAACTTCTACAATAAGCGGACTCCTTTCAAACTCCTACAAAAGCCAGAGTACAGTAGAATTGAATCCCGGACTCCTCCAACGTTCGACCTTCCATAGTGTCTTTAAGACTCCTCCATAGACAAACCTCCACAACGCCATCCAAACTCCACTGTCGAATGACCCCCTGCCGGATTTCGCAAGAAATTGGACCTCTCCGACAGACAATCTTCAGATGAGCTTCCACATCAGGCAAATCCCAGACGGACTTCTCTGGCAATCAGACTTCTACCGAACTTCACCAACAGAAAGTCCCTGTCTGAGCTTCTACAGCAGATGACTCCCGCCTATAGCATCAGTGCCCAAGGCATCCGATAACAGTAGACTCGTCAGCTACCTCAGAAACATCCTAGCTTCTCTTGGATTGCTGAGATAGAAAATCATTCCGCTCCATCAGACGTCCCAGTCGAGCTTCAGTCGTTAGACCCGAACTGTCTGACAAGTCACGACAATGGCCACTACCCCACTCCACTCTCTGTAACAAGTTCCACCGGCCCCACTACTCTCTGGCAAGTCACGATAATGGACACCACTCAACTCTCCATAACAAACTCCACGTGGCCCTGAACGGCTCCCTGATGCCACTACTCTCCGTAACAAACTCCGCGTGGCCCCAAACAGCCCACTACCAGACGGTTACAGACATCGCTGTCAATCAGTTACGCTCTCCATCTATAAAAAGGGGACCCCCAGATACATTCTTCTCTAAGCTCTAAACTCTATCTCGAAACTCTGCTAAAATCCCATTCGAGTACTCCATTTCTGTTGAGGTAGAGTACTGACTTGAGCATCGAAGGGTCTTGCCGGAGCACCCCCAACTCCGATTTAGACTTTTCTTGCAGGTCCCGACGGCGGATGCGATCCCCTCGACTCCAGCTTCTCCGACGTCAGCAAAATTCTGCACCAATAGTCTCGATGTTATAGTTGTGTGTCTGATCTTTTGACTTGAGATGGTACTAGTGCTCGCAATAAGACTGCTGGAGTTTGATTGACACATAAACATGGGTCTCAATGAGCCCTTGTAGTGGATATTGACGATAGTTGATCTACTATTGGAGTAGGATGCACATCAAGATGGGATCTATCAATCTTGATAGAGAGGAGTAGTCCTATCGGATTTGAGAAGCTAAGTCTATGAATCTGTGGCACAGTAGAGTGATTGATAGAAAAGAATTTTCATAGATATCACATCCATACTTGAGCTAATCAAATCCATTATATGATTGATTTGAGATTTGACGATTTATCAATGACCTACCATCTAGTCGAGACTCATGATAGAGGGACTGAATCACATATTAACTACACCTAGAAGTTTATTTTAGTTCTACTGGATTGCCACTACATACTGCTAAGTATCACTAGTGATTGTAAGAGCTCACTAGGATTATTTCGGATCGATAATCCTTGCTGAGTTAGAGTGAAATTGTTCCAACCCATTGAAAAGAGTTTCAATGATATAATGATAGAGATCATTGTATATCTCACTATCAAATACAATTAAACCTATGGGATCACACAACAAAGAGATTAGGCCTGAAATAAAAAATTAGCTTATAAAATGTCAATTGGATTTAGACAAATTCATTGGGTTCATGGTAACCTTGCTAGCACATAGTTGGACCAAATTCTTCTTTTCGTTGGGATTACTTATTTGATAAGTTAATTTTAACTTAATTACCTGCTAATTATTTATATGCATAAGATTCATGATACTCTAATTGTTGGGTATCTAAGGTTATGGATCACATAAATTAAGGGTGCAAGTCTCTTATGAATCTCCTTGATAGTTATTATGGGGTGCCACTTTGAATTATTCAATTTGGACGTGTCCATTAATTAGAGAGCCTTTAGTTCTCATATGGGGTGTCTTTTGGGTGTAAAATAGGATGTCTAATTATGGGTGCAAGGGCTCCAATAGTTGGTGCCTAATGGGCTTCCTAATGTAACTTGGATAACTTAAGTTAATAGGAATCCTAATGAAAGTAGGACTTGTATTAAATGCTTGAATAAGATTCAATCCTTGTACCTATGAAAGGAGACCTCTCCTAAGGTCCTTAGATCATCTAAGCCAGCCCCTCTCCACCCCAAGAGAACCTCCCACTCCCTCTCTTCCTCCCTTTTTCTCTTCTCCTTAGGCATCCCCATAACATACTACTTAGGACGCGCGTCCCAAGTTTTGCACACACCCAAGGTATTAGGCAGCCCTTCATCTACTAGTTGTTGATCTCTCGTAGCACTATAAGGCAACGAGAAAGGCTAGAGAGGAACAAAAGATAAGGATCAAGGAGAAAAATCAAACATTGATCGCGATCCAGACTTCATTCAGATTCAGCAGGCTGAATTTTAGAGAATCAAAATTCAGATCTTAGAGGTCTGTTCCAAGCTGATCTTGAGTGGATACTCGTAAAGGCCGGATACTTGTGCAGCTAACAGAGAGCCTCGTCTCTTTCAAATCCAGATTTGAAGAAAGAGATTACGAAAAAGGTATATGATTTGATCATAATTTAAATTTCAGCATATATCAATTTCAGTATATAAAATAGATCCATGTGGTTTTATATTTTTTACATACAAAATTTAGATTAAAATTATTTTAATCTTATTCTCCACTTGATGTTTAGAAAATTAAGTTTTTGAAACACGTATGCATGCTTCAAACCTCAAATTCCAACAAACAAAATTTCTTCTATTTCCTGGATGGATATTCAGCATATAACCAGATCTCAGTATTCTCTGCTGATCAAAAGAAAACCACCTTTATCTATCCTTATGGTACTTTCATCTTTCAAAGAATGCCTTTTGGACTATGCAATGCACCGACCACTTTTCAGTGATGCATGATGGCTATTTTTTCTAATATGGTCGATAAATTTTGAAAGTTTTCATGGATAATTTTTCTATTTTTGAACTTATCTTTGATGATTGTCTCCAAAATTTAACCAAAGTACTTAAACGATGTATAGAAACGAATTTAGTACTAAGTTGGGAAAAGAGTCATTTTATGGTCTGAGAAGGGATTGTGCTAGGCCACATAGTTTCTGAAAGAGAGATTGAAGTAGACAAAGCTAAAGTAGAAGTAATCTCAAAACTCCCACCCCCAACTTTAGTCAAACAAATACGATCCTTTCTTGGCCATGCTAGGTTTTATAGAAGATTCATCAAAGATTTTAGCTAAATCTCTAGACCCTTGTGCAATTTGCTTGCCAAGAAAATCCCTTTTGTCTTTGATGACGATTGTCTTAAATCTTTCCATACACTTCGCATAGCTCTGATGATGACACCAATTATTAAGGCCCCTAATTGATCTTTTCCCTTTGAAATTATGTGTGATGCTTTTGATTTCGTAACTGATGTAGTGCTCAGACAAAGAATTAATAAGGAACCACACGTAATCTATTATGCCAGTAAAATCTTTTCAGATGCCCAATTGAATTACACTACTACTGAAAAGGAGTTACTAACTATAGTGTTCGCCCTAGATAAATTTTCATTATATCTTTTAGGGTCTAAGGTCCTAGTCTACTCTGATCATGCAACATTAAAATACTTGCTCTCTAAGAAAGATACGAAGCCTAGGTTGATCAGGTGGATCCTTCTTCTTCAAAAATTTGATTTAGAAATCAAAGATAAGAAGGGTTATGAAAATATGATAGTAGATCACATTTCTAGAATTTTAGTTGAACACACAAAAGACACCATTGAGGTCAAGGAAAAATTTTTTGATGAACATTTTTTTACAGTCTTCTCTAATCAACCTCCGTGATTTGCCCACATTGTCAATTACCTGGCCACAGGACAAATCCCTTCCCATTGGTCAAAACAAGAGAAGGACCAATTGTTCTCACAAGTTAAACACTACTTTTGGGAGGAACTTGAACTATTCAAACACTGCCCCGACTAGGTGATCCATAGTTGTGTTCTTGAGAGTGAGTTTCAAAGTATTCTCACATTCTGCCACTCCCTAGCATGTGGAGGATATTTCAGTAGAAAGAAAACTGCAGCAAAAGTGCTGTAAAGTGGGTTCTACTAGCCAACATTATTCAAAGATGCACATAACTTTTGTCGTAGCTGCCCAAGGTGCCAACAGATAAAAAACATATCCAGGAAGGATATGATGCCCCTAACATCAATTTTAATAGTAGAAATTTTTGACATTTGGGGAATGGATTTTATGGGATGTTCCTAGTTTCTCATGGGTTCAAATATATTCTAATGACCATAGATTATATCTCTAAATGGGTAGAGATTGTGGTAACCCGAACCAATGATCACAAAATTGTGATCAAGTTCATTCAGCATAACATCTTTAGTCAGTTTGGATGCCCAAGAGCCATCATAAGCGATGGGGGTAAACACTTCACAAATAGGCACTTTGAAAATTTAATAAAAAAATATGGAATAACCCACAAAGTTGCCACACCTTATCCCCCCAAACAAGTGGCCAGATAGAGGTCTCCAATAGGGAGATCAAATATATTTTTAGAGAAGATGGTTAGGCCCGATAGGAAGGATTGGTCTGTGCGATTAGATGATGCACTTTGGGCTTACAGTACTGCTTTTAAAACATCCATAGGAATATCTTCTTACTGACTTGTATTCGATAAAGCTTGTCATCTACTAGTTGAATTAAAATATCGCATATTTTGGGCCATACGATAATTTAACTTTGACATGAAAAAAATTAGGTTCTAATAGGAGACTTCAGCTAAATAAACTTGAAGAGCTATGCAATGAAGCGTATGAGAATGCTAGAATTTATAAGGCTCAACTTAAAACATATCATGACAAATTCATTGTATGAAAAACATTCAAGCCCAATCAAAAAGTGTGGCTTTTCAATTCTAGATTGTATCTTTTTCCTAGTAAACTTCATTCACGCTAGGATGGACCCTTCATTGTGACTCAGGTATTTCTCCATGGAGCTGTAGAACTCAGAGATCCTAAACAGGAAAACATCTTTAAGATAAACAATCAACGATTGAAGCCTTACATAGATGCAATTAGCGATGAAAAATTAATTGAATCGATTGATGTAATGGATCCAGTATCGCCATAATACTCAGTACGGTCTGGCTAAAGACTTTAAACTTAGCGCTACTAAGACGCAACCTAATTTATACCTTTCTTTCTATTATCTAGCTTTTTTTTATTTTATTAGAAAATCCAAGAAGGATAATCATCCAAGTTGGGATCAAATGGAATCATGAACAAATCATGCCCCTAAAATACGAACAAACCACCTGACAATGAACGAGCACATTGAATCCAGGTGGTATCCTTTCTTGCACTTTCTTTCTCTATTTTATTATACTTTGTTATTCTCTTCTTTCATTGGAGACAAAAAATTAAGTCGGGGGAAGAAAAATTAATTTAATTAAGTCTTCAAGTATGACCATGATCAGACCATGATCAGTTTGATGTACCAGATTTTGTCTGGATTTGAAGTTAATCAGGCATTCTAATTGATGAATGATTAATGATTTAGATAATTTTAGAGATATTGAGGGATAATTATTAAGAAAATCCAATGAATGGTAGGGTTTAGATCAGATCAAATTTTAGGAGTAATTTTAGAACTCTCTTCCTATCGATCTCAATAAAGAATCTGCTTCATAGGATTTGGGTGGAAAGATCGAGGTATGCAAAAAAAAATTTAATATTGATAAATATAAATATAAATATATATATATATATATATATATATATATATATATAATATATATATATATATATATATATAAAGAGTTCAGCATTGTCTCACTGAGTAACCGGACTCCTTCGTCTAAGTAAGCATTATGGGTCGTGCCAAAAGGTGAATATGCCAAAAGATCTGTAATAAAGTCAGTTTAACTCATAACTTTTTTGACTCGAGTCAGTAAGCTTGAGGGATGTTCTATACCTAATGTCCTAAAATCAACTGATTTGGGAGTCATTGGCTTAAAGCTCGTTACAAAGATCAACTAGAAAGTTTAAGAAGTTAGGACATTACACTGACTATACACGTAAATAATTATTCAAAAAAAAAAATAAGGAGACTAAACTGTAAGAAGACACTACACTAAGCTCCTAGTAAGTTAGAGGACTTAAAGAGTGAGGTGGAAAGTTGGCAAAGAAAAAACTTAAAAAATTTTTATGGACTTCGCTCGACCACTGAATGAGTAGAATTGATAATCCGATGAAGTACCTCTTTAATGATCTAGCCAAGTATCAATTGAATTTAGAATTGCCTAGGATAACTTTTAATTCAATGATGAGTCGATACACAGTGCCAATTTATCTATTTTACTCGAGAACAAGCAAAAGCTCAAGTTGGAGAGTGTGATCAATATATGAATTATGATATTAAAAATATTAAATATTATATTATTTAATCTTTATTAGTTAGAATTTAATGCTTCTTAATCTCTTTTGTAGGTAATTAAGAAATTGAGTTCAAACCCAAAAAAAGCCCAAAATCAAGCCTAACTCAAGTTCAAAATAAAATTCAGAAAGAAGTCCAAAATGATAGAAAGCTCAAAGCCTCTTCATGCGGCCCACACAATGCACAGAAGCTTTGGTGTATGAAAGTTGGTTGCATGGTCTACATAGGAGAGAGAGTCCATAGCACATGAGGTTTGAGCGGTCAAGAAGGGAATGATTTAAAAGGTCTACTAGTCTTCACGTAATATCTGAATGGGTGATTTAAAGTTTAAACACAAGGACCCACCTGGGAACATCAAAAGAAGAAAGACATTGGCTGATGTGCGGGGCTTGGCGTGCAGTCACCAAAGCATTCAAAGGGTTCACGGAACCCAGCAATTTGAATGCATGGAGATGGGCACATGGGCTTCCAGTTCGAGTGTGCATTGGCGCAATCCTTAACAAGCAGGCACGCAAATGGGTCTATGTGGGTACAGCGAGGCGGAAACCAGTCTTCACACAAGATTCAAATGTGGGATCAGGCAAAAGCAGGCATTCATCCGAGCAAGTCATGTAGCGAGTGCAGTTTAAATTTATCCATGGAAGTTGGCGAGCAGGGGTGAACGCAAAAAGTATAACAGCTAAACAGAAGACAAAATCTATGGAACAAACACGGAAACTTGTGTGGATGTATGATTTTATGAAGAAACATAGAAAGATGATAAGAAGGGGTTATTGGGATGCAAAACAAACGCAATCTGCACACGTAAAATGAAGTCTATAAAAAGAAGATCACAGAAGACATCAAAAAAAAAAAAGAAAGAGATCTCTCCGTGCCACAAGCCGGCCACCACCCTTTTCCACGCCCCCACCATCCTTCTCTACATCAAAACCCCTTTCTCCCTAGCACCATCATCCCTCCTTCTGCAAGTGTCAACCATCTTCTAGCTGCTGCCCAGGAGTCTCCTCAGCCCCAACAAGAGTTCTATGGCTGGCTAAGCTTTCCTATCTCGGAAAATCCCTGAAGTGCATGTAACAAGTAGTGGTGTTTTTTTTTTTTTTATTTATCTTTTGTATCTCTCCTTTCTATGCAATAATAGATCTGCTTTTAATTTTTTATTTTTTTATCTGAAGTCATATTTAGAATAGTTGATACTCTTGAGATGAGCTGTGATCTACGGATCAGTTCGTACTCTCAAGATAAATTATTTTTAAATATGTTTCTTTCTCACCTTATATGTATCTCATCTTGACTAGTCTATACTCCAGAAGAACAGATCATGATCCAATGGATACGGGCCATGCTCTCACCAGACAAGTTATATCTTGATAAGTGGCATATAGATTAATTGCATAGTGGGAGGGTATTAACTATTTGCCAGGTAACCAGACGAAATTTTGAGATATTTTCCTAATTCTTGATATACTTTTCTATTAGTATTCGATTTACTTTACTTTTGTTAACATTATTTTAGTAGATCGATCAATTTTAGTTTTTCTTTAATTCTAGTACTTGAACATAACTCAGTCCATGATTTCTATGGATACGAACCTGACCTGCACTATCTATATAGTAGTAAGTTAGTGATTTATTTTTGACCACCTCACGACAAAGTGATGATGCATACCTATAGAGATCGAACTCGTGTATAGCTGCTGAGTATCATGAAGAACCAACTATCATATATTTCAGATGCGATGATCTGCTACCAACGCTCAAGTATCAAATTTTAAACTCAATTTATATTTTAGATATGATCTAAATATAATATAAATAAGATCTATATTTACTAAATTTTAGATTTTAGATTTACATACATGCATATTAGTTCATGTCATACATTCTGTATGGTGGTTTTAGATTTGATCTTTGCATGCATTATGAATTAAATTATTTAATCTATATATATTCTACTATAAAAATTATAAAAATATATGTACAAAATCATCACGCTTCCCAATAAATGGTATCAGAGCGAAGGTTCATTATGATATGAACATATATGTATGTAGAGTTGAAATCTAGATTTAGTAATGTATGGGATGTGTTATGATCTAATTTTAGATATGATCTAATATAAAAATTAGATCTAATATAATTTAGATTTGATCTAAATTTTTACATATATAATATGTGAGTAGATTAGATGATCCAATTAGCAAGTATTTAGATTGGGTTGATCACCAGGCCATCCGATCATAGGAGCAAAAAGGGTTTAAAGATCCTCTCTTTCTATTCGATTGAGTGCTCTTATAGCGTGTAAGGGTGCCATACGATTTAATCCTGTGAAGAAGAATGTGAAAGGAAGAACTTACTTTGCTGCAAAATCCTAGATGTTGAAACTCTGGGATTTATTGTATATGATACAAAGTATGAGTTATATGAAAAATAAAACATCTAATCTATATTATTAAAATTATTTTAATTATAAAAAATAAAATTTAGAATCATAAAATATTTAGATATAATCTAAAGTTTGTTTATGATTGATTTTATTTTAAATTATATGAGAATTTTTAGATTTGAAACTATATGATACTTGTTGGCACACCAACTGAACTGGCTCAGTTTTGAACTGAGTCGACCTGATCCCCTAATTTAGTTGGCTCACTACTGGCTAATCCAATATAATTATCTTAGATCGAACAGTAATAGTTACTGTTCATGATCAGTTAGTCGATCAAGTATCAGACTTAGTCGATCCATTGAAGTGAACCGATTCAGTTCAGGGGTGAACCGACCTAGTTTTTAAAATAAAAAATTTTGTATAAAAATGATGTAAAATTATTTTATAAAATTGAAATGATTTTAATTAATAATCTTAACCCATGTTAATGCTACACTTAATTAAGAATTAAGAAATATACTTTAAATCTAGAATTATGATTAAAGATCTAATGATATTGCATAAAATATGGGGCATAGATTAGCTCAAATCAGATCCTTTTAATTGGGTTAGACTTAAGATTAAAAATTAAAGACATAATAGACTAAAAAGCATAGTTGATCAAATCTAACTAATAGTTAATTTAAATTAGATCAAAGATACTCTAGATCAAACACAATAATTGTTAAAGATCGAGTCCATGTCTTTGATTAAATCAAATGGACCTTGATTGTGGCTAAAAGGTCGTATTGAAATTCGAGGTTTGGTGCATGAATGTGTATTTTAAAACTTTATTTTTTGAATACTATAGTAGAGAATAAGTTTAAAATACTTTTAATCTGAATTTTGCATGCATAAAAATATAAAACCACATGGATCTATTTCATATACTGAAATTGATATATACTAAAATTTAGATTGTGATCAAATCACATATGTATTTCATAATCTCTTTCTTCAAAACTGGATCTGGAAGAGACAAGACTCTATGTTAACTGCACAAGTATTCGACCTCTATGAGTATCCACTCAAGATCAGCCTGGAACAGCCCTCTATAATCTGAATTTTAATTCTCCAAAATTCAGCCTGCTGAATCTAAATGAAGCCTGGATCGCGATCAACACTTGATCTTTCTCCTTGATCTTCTTCTTCTTCTCTTCTCTAGAGTTTTTTCTTGCTATGTGCTACTACCAGATACTAGAAACTAGCAAGAAAGAGGCACTCAAACTCTTTTGAGTATGGAACTCTTTGGGACGTGCGTCTCAAGGAAAGGGTGTATAGAACACCCAAGAGAAGAGAAAAGGAGAGGAAGAGAGGGCATGGGGAGAACCTTTGGGTGTGAGGGGCTGCTGGTTTTGATGCTCTAAAAACCTTAGGGGAGGTCGCTTTCAATAGGTATAAGGATTAAATCCTATTCAATCTCATAACATAAGTCCTACTTACATTAGGATTCATATTAACTTTAGTTATCCAACTAACATTAGGAAGCCCATTAGGCACCAACTATTGGAGACCTTGCACCCATAATTAGATATCCTCTTTTGTACCCAAGAGACACCTATATGAAAACCAAAGGCCCTCTAATTAATGGACATGCCCAAATTGATCAAATCAAAGTGGCGCCCCATAATAACTATCAAGGAGATTCATAAAGGACTTGCACCCTTAATTTATGTGATCCATAACCTTAGACACCCAATAATTAGAGTCTCATAAATCTTATTCATGTAGGTTATTAGTAGGTAATTAAGTTATAATTAACTTATCAAATAAGTAATCTCAATAAAAAGAAGAATTGAGTCCAACTATGTGCTAGCAAAGTTATCATGAACCCAATGGGTTTCTCTAAATCCAATTGACACTTCATAAGCTCAATTACTTATTTCAAGCCTAATTTCTTTATTGTGTGATCTCATAGATTCAATTCTATCTGGTAGTAAGATATACAATGATCTCTATCATCGTATCATTGAAATTCTTTTCAATGGATCGGAACAATTCCACTCTAACTTAACAAGGATTATCGATCCAGAACAATCCTAGTGAGCTCTCACAATCCATCAGTGATACCTAGTAGTATGTAGTGGCAACCCAATAAAACTAAAATGAACCTCTAGATGTAGTTAACGTGTGATTTAGTTCTTCTATCATGAGTCCCGACTAGATGGTAGGTCATGGATAAATCATCAAACCTTAACATCAGTCATATGATAAATTGATTAGCTCAAGTCGAGTTGTGACTTCTATAGAAACTCTTTTTCATCAATCACATTACTGTGGTCACAGACTCTTGAACTTAGCCTCTCAAATATCATAGGACTACATCTCTCTATCAAGATCGATAGATCCTATCTTGATGCGCACCCCACTCTTACAGTGGACCAACTGTCGCCAACATCCACTATAAGGGCTCATTGAGATCCATATTTATGTATCAATCAAACTCCAGCAGCCTCACTGTGAGTAGCAGTACCATCTCAAGTCAAAAGATCAGTCACATAACTACAGCATCGAAACAATCACTGATGATTGAATAGAAATCCAAGTGATCTCTCGTATGGTCACATTGAGTGCCAGTTGTTCTCTAACAACCATCCATACTTATCGTCCTATGTCTCTACACAGTAGATTAGAGATCCATCTATTTCGAAGAAAGTAATTTGTGCGCCAGTCTATTCGGATCTATCATTATTTTCATGATGATCCTATAATCGGAAGCCTTTAGGAGTTAAATACATATCTCTAATTTTTAACATTTTGAGAAAATATATCAAAACTATTTCCATGGATGATTCAAGAACATATTATACTTGAATGAAAAAGAACTTGCCCCTTTTATTGATCATATCAATATATTAAGTATAAAATTATGTCTTAGATATATTACAATGTATCAGCCATATTGTCTTCTAAGACTGTTGCTCCTAGATTGATTTTGATGATCACAAAGCAGATTGAAGGGATACAAATAATTTTAAAATGAAAAAGTCCTTATGCTGTTCAAGGGCAAAATCATAATTTCACTAAAATTCTGATTTGATAGTACCATTTGGTAGAACAAATGATTTGAAATCTATTGGTGAAAATTTCATTGTGTTTGGACTTATATTCTTGAAGTTATGAAGGTTTGAAGTGCATGAGTCGACTCATGAGTCAACTCATGGCACTGTGAGCTGATTGGCACGCAAAAATTCTCCTTGGCATGCTAGTTTTCTGGCTTGGCACGACCTGTGAGTCGACTCATGAGTCGACCCACAAGGCATGAGTCGACTCATGAGTCGACCCCTGCTAATTTGAGCCAAGAATTTCCAGAAACGCATTCTCTGGTTTTTGCAACAGAGGTCGACTTATGAGTCGACCCCTGAAGCATGAGTCGACTCATGAGTCGACCCCTGCGACGGGAAATATCAGCAATGGCTATTTTTTTGCCCGTTTTAATTGCCATTTATGCTTCCTAAAAATCCTCTAACGGCTCTTTATCTACCTAAATTATTTTCTCTTGCTTCTAATGCTACAAAATGCTTTAAATGGTGAAAGAAATTGCAGATTAAATAGCGGATCAAACGTGAAATCAAAAAAGACGAAAGAGAAGAGAAAAAAGAGAAGAAGAGAAGAATAGAAGAGAGGATCCAAAATTTGCAAGAAAAAGCCTGAGATCAACGAAAAATCCAAAGAGAAAAAGAGAGAGGATCCACAATATAGCAGAGAGATTGTTAAAGAGAAAAGCAAGATCTTTCAAGGAGAGAATTCTTCACGACTATTGTTTCAACCTTGATCTAGAGATTGTTCAAAGCTTTCAAGAGATCTTCAATCAACAATCAACCTCTTCTCAAGCATTCAAGCGTTCATCCACTTTGAGAAAATCTGAAAAAGGGGTTCTTCATTTGAGTAAAGCTTTTATTGTTATATTTGCTCATTTAAGGAGCTGTTATTGTATTAATCTGTGCTCTAAATTTTCTAACTCTTTGTGAGTTTTTGTTCTTATGTTTGGAGGATTTCCAAAATAAGGAAAGGTTGATCCGAACCTGAAATCGGAGTGTTTTGGGTTTACTTGTACCCGGGAAACAAGTGTTCTAGCTTGGGATAGCTAGTGTCGGAGTTTCCGACGTTTTGTATTCGGGTTGAATACAAAGGATAGTGGATTAAAATTCCCAAGTGGGATCTTGGGGAGTGGATGTAGGTGCAAGATTAGCACCGAACTACTATAAATCCTTGTGTTTGTGGTGTGCTTTATCGCTTTATCTTATTTCTTTATTATATCTTGCAATACTGCTTTAGGTAATTAATATTGATTTAAAGCCATTGTTTTGTTCTTCATAAGTTATCTGTTGGGCTTAAAATTTTTAGAAACCCAATTCACCCCCCCTCTTGGGTTGCATAGCTGGGCAACAAGTGGTATCAGAGCCGGTGCTCTAGCCCTTCTTTGATCTAACAATCAAAGAGCCAAAGATCTATGGCAACCCATGTTGGAACTTCTCTAGCCAAGGGCAATCAACAAACCGACCTCCACTTTTCAATGGGTCTAATTACACCTATTGGAAAGCTCGGATGAAGATTTTCATACAAGCACTCGACTATGATATGTGGAGTATCATAGTGAATGGTCCTCACACACCCACCAAGATTATAGATGGTGAGGAGTCAACCAAACCCGAGAAAGAATGGGATGAGGTTGACAAGAAATTGGCACAATTAAATGCCAAAGCCAAGAATGTTCTTTATTGTGCACTAGATGCTAGTGAATTTAATCACATTTCTACTTGTGCATCTGCTAAAGAAATATGGAATAGGTTAGAAGTCACCCATGAGGGAACAAATCAAGTAAAAGAGTCTAAAATAAACATGCTTATACATAAATATGAATTATTCAAAATAGAGCATGATGAGTCCATAACTGCTATGTTTACTCGTTTTACTGATATAATCAATAGTTTAAAGAGTCTTGGCAAATCTTATACTAACAGTGAACTTGTAAGGAAGATTCTCAGGTCACTGCCAAGAACTTGGGAAGCCAAGGTGACTGCCATCCAAGAAGCAAAGGACTTGAACACTCTACCTCTAGAAGAGCTTCTTGGATCCTTGATGACTCATGAACTTAGCATGATGCAACATCAAGAGGATGAAGTCAAAAAGAAAAGAACCATTGCCCTCAAATCCACAACTTCACCTGATTATGAAATGGATGACTCTGAAGATGAAGATCAGGATGAAGAGATGGCTCTCATCACCCGAAAATTTAAGAAGTTTCTAAGAAAAAGGAAACAGGGGATGAGAAAAAAATTCACAAAAGGGGATCAAAGCAAAGAAAAGGAGAAAGATCAAACCCCTATATGCTACGAGTGCAAAAGCCAGGATATTTCAGATCCGAATGTCCACAATTGAAGAAAGGTCCAAAGAAGTTCAAAAAGAAGGCAATGATGGCGACCTGGAGTGCGAGTAATGACTCAAGCTCCGACGAGGAAACCTCAACAGAACAAGCCAATCTGTGCCTGATGGCACATGAAAATGAGGTAACTTCTGAATCCACTAGTGAATTTACTTTTGAAGAATTGCATGAAGCATTCTATGATTCAATTGATGAATTAAAGAAACTAGGGAAGAAAAACAAAGAGCTGAAATTGGAAAATCAGTCCTTAGTGAAACAAGCTGAAAATCTTTCAATTGAAAAATTCACCTTGATTCAAGAAAATCAAAACTTAAAGGATGAAATGAACAAGCTGAAATCTATAGTAGATAAGTTCACCTTAAGTTCAAACAAGCTAAATATGATCCTTGATAATCAGAAAGCTATATATGATAAGGCTGGACTTGGTTATAAACCCCTGAAGAAACAAAAATTTCTGAAGGATATTTATGCAAATTATTCAAGCAAAAAGTCTACAAATATTACTTGTTTTAAATGTGGAAGAATAGGACATAAATCATACACATGTCTTATTAACAAATATGCAAACACAAAGAAAATATGGGTTCCAAAAGGAACCATTCTGACTAACCTGAAAGGACCCAAGAAAGCTTGGGTACCTAAGACAGAAACTTGATCTGTGCTTGCAGGTGTGTCTAGCATCCCAAGAAGGAAACAGGAAATGGTATCTTGACAGCAGATGCTCGAGACACATGACTGGTGATGAATCACAATTCATCACGCTTGATGCTAAGGATGGAGGGATGGTCACCTTTGGAGATAATGGCAAAGGAAAGATCATCGGGATAGGTAACATTGGTATCACTCCCTCCAAATACATTGAGAATGTTTTACTAGTTAAAGGTTTAAAGCATAACTTACTTAGCATTAGTCAATTCTGTGATAAAGGGTATAAAGTAAGTTTTGAATCATCTGTTTGCATTGTGACAAGTCCTATTAACGATGGCATTAAATTTATAAGACATAGGCATGGCAATGTTTATATGGTAGACTTGAATGATTTAACTAAATTAGACATGCAATGCCTAGTTTCCTTAAGTGCTAAAATAAATGAGACTAGTTGGCTGTGGCATCGTAGACTTGCACATATTAGCATGCATTCTCTTTCAAAATTAATTAAAAAGGATTTAGTTCTCGGTTTGCCAAAACTGAATTTTGAAAAGGATAGAATTTGTGATGCATGCCAATTAGGCAAACAAACTAGAGTTTCATTTAAATCCAAAAACACTATTTCAACTTCTAGACCTTTAGAGCTCTTACATATGGATTTGTAATAATTGATGATTACTTTCGTTTTACTTGGGTTTTCTTTTTAGCTCACAAAAATGAAACTTTTCAAATTTTCACGAAATTTCATCGAAAAGTCACTAATGAAAAAGGGTTTTCAATTCAAAATATTAGAAGTGATCATGGAACAGAATTTGAAAATCATGACTTTGAAAATTTTTGTGATGAAAATGGAATTGGCCATAACTTCTCTGCTCCTAGGACACCTCAACAAAATGGGGTAGTTGAAAGGAAAAATAGAACCTTAGAAGAAATGGCCCGTACCATGCTTTGTGAAAGCAACCTTCCAAGATATTTTTGGGCGGAAGCTATTAACACAGCATGTTACATTTTAAATCGTGCTTTAATTAGACAATTTTTAAAGAAAACCCCCTATGAACTTTGGAAAGGAAGAAAACCAAATATTGCATATTTTCATGTTTTTGGTTGCCGATGTTTTGTATTAAATAATGGCAAAGAAAAACTTGGTAAATTTGATGCAAAATCAGATGAAGCAATCTTTCTAGGTTACTCCTCTACTAGTAAAGCATTTAGAGTGTTCAACAAAAGAACCTTAGTAGTTGAGGAGTCCATACATGTTGTCTTTGATGAATCTAACGATCTTCCTTCAAGGAAGAATGAGGGTGTTGATGATGCAGATCCACTAATAGAAGGTATAAAGGAGATCACTCTGAAAGACTCAGCAACTCCAGAAGACAAGGATCAAGAAGACAAACAAAATGAGAAAGGTGAAGAAATTCAAGAACAACCTCAAGGTACAAATGACTTACCCAAGGAATGGAGGTATGTTCACAACCACCCTAAGGAGTTAATAATTGGTGATCCTATGCATGGGGTAAAAACCCATTCTTCACTTAGAGATGTACTTAATCATTGTGCATTTATATCTCAACTTGAACCTAAAACTTTTAAAGAGGCTGAAAATGATCATAACTGGATTAATGCTATGCAAGAGGAACTTAATCAATTTGAAAGAAATAATGTTTGGACCTTAGTATCAAGACCTAAAGATTATTCAATAATTGGCACAAAATGGGTCTTTAAAAACAAGTTAGATGAGCATGGAAATGTAATTAGAAATAAAGCAAGACTGGTTGCTAAGGGATATAATCAAGAAGAAGGAATTGATTTTGATGAAACCTTTGCACCTGTTGCTAGATTAGAAGCCATTAGACTTCTACTTGCTTATGCTTGCTTTATGAAATTCAAACTATTTCAAATGGATGTTAAAAGTGTATTTTTAAATGGATATATTTCTGAAGAAGTATATGTAGAACAACCCCCTGGATTTGAAAAACATGCTTTTCCCAATCATGTCTTTAGATTAAATAAAGCTTTATATGGTCTAAAACAAGCACCTAGAGCATGGTATGAAAGGCTAAGCAAATTTCTACTAAATAATGGTTTCTCAAGAGGCAATGTAGATACAACCCTATTTATTAAAAGAAACCAAAATGATATGCTAATTATACAAATTTACGTTGATGACATAATTTTTGGGTCTACTAATGAATCCCTTTGTCAAGACTTTGCTAAGCTTATGCAGGGAGAGTTCGAGATGAGCATGATGGGAGAACTCACCTTCTTCCTCGGACTCCAAATCAAACAATCAAAAGAGGAATCTCCATCACCCAAAGCAAGTACACCAAGGAACTACTCAAAAGATTTGGAATGGAGAACTGCAAACCAATTGGCACACCAATGAGTCCCTCAAGTAAGCTTGACAAGGATGATGAAGGTAAAAGCGTAGACTTAAAATACTACAGAGGTATAATTGGCTCATTATTGTATTTAACTGCAAGTAGGCCTGATATCATGTTTAGTGTTTGCTTATGTGCAAGATATCAATCTAATCCTAAGGAATCTCATTTGAATGCTGTTAAAAGAATCCTTAGATACTTAAATGGTACACAAACTATAGGGTTATGGTACTCTAAGGACTCACAAATTAATTTGTTAGGATATTCTGATGCTGATTTTGCTGGATGTAAATTAGATAGAAAAAGCACAAGTGGAACTTGCCAATTTCTTGGAGTAAATCTAATCTCATGGTTTAGCAAGAAACAAAATTCGGTGGCACTGTCTACGGCTGAGGCCGAATACATTGCAGCCGGAAGTTGTTGTACTCAAATCTTATGGATTAAGCAACAACTCGAAGATTTTGGAATCAAACTTAATGAAACACCAATAAAATGTGATAATACAAGTGCCATAAATCTATCTAAAAATCCAATACAACACTCAAGATCTAAACATATTGAAATAAGACATCATTTCATAAGAGAACATGTTCAAAACAAAAATATAATTCTTGAATATGTTAGCACTGAAAATCAATTAGCCGATATCTTTACAAAGGCCCTTAGTGAGGATAGATTCTGTGAAATTAGGAGAAATCTAGGAGTTCTAGATCCATTTGTCTGAAATTTCTCAATTTCCAAAGAATAGATGTCAAAAACTCTTAGAGATCAATTTTCAACATCTATCCTGGTCCTAAAAGCTCAAATTTATCACTCTAAAAACTTATCTTTGAGCAAAATTCCTACTCCCAAAATTTCGAATTTTTCTGGAATTTATTTGCATTTTTCCTGAATTTCTGAACTTCATGAGTCAACCCCCATGAGTCGACTCAATGGCAAACTAGTAAATCCCACCAACTTCCATCGGGTTCATTGTTTTTAAACGGGAAACCCTGTTCGTGAGACGACTCATCTTCTCATCATCTTTCTTCCGAAAGCCGTCCTCTCCAACTCTTCTTGCTCCAAATCCAAGGATCAATTCTGAGGCAATTCTCCCTCCTTCTCTCCACCAAAAATCGCCTCCTTGAAAAGGATTTTTCTGTGCTTTCTCGCAGTGATTGGCGCGGGTGGAACGTGCCCTAGAACTTCACCGTTCATTCAAAATTCACTTCTTTTCTCCACCAAAATTCTTCTTTACTCTTTTGTGATCCCTCCTCCTCTGAATTCAAGTCTTCTTGTCTGCTACTTTTTGGATATGGCTCCAAAGATGAAACTTCCCCAAAGAAGGAAATCAATCCGAGAGCCTGAGGAAATTGTCCGAAAGAAAAGGCATGCTCAGTCTTTCAGTGTTCCCGATCCAGTTTCAGTACCTGCTCAAGGTCCCTCTCAATCCTCCATAAGCCCCAGTGTAAATCCTCTTTCTGATAGAAAAGTAGAAACCGGGAAAAATATAGATTTTTCGGTTCTTTGAGAAAGAAGGCTTTACTTTTGCTACCAAGATCAAAAATCAAGGATGGAAACTTTATTGCTCTCTTAAGGAAGTCACCTATGTTGATCTAGTCAGAGAGTTCTACCAGAACCTAAATTATGAAAAGGGTCAGTGACTTCAACTGTCAAAGGGATTGACATATGCTTGGATTCTCGGATATTGGGAGAAATACTTCAGTTGCCTAGTGAAGGATACTCATATATGGAACTCCCAATTAAAGAAGAAGGGATCAGAATTATCTTAGGAGAAGCTTTTTCAGGAAGTTTAAACAGATTGGAAGCAAAGCTACTGTCCATTGAGATGAGGGTCCTGCATCAGATTGTAACAAAACTCTTCTTTCCTAGGAGTGGTAGACATGACTTACTATCTGGCAGAGATGTATGTGTCATGTTTCATATCATCACTCAGACCCCCCTAAACCTCCCTGCACTTATGATAGAGGCCATGAGAGAAACTTTGAATAGATCCAAGGCACACTTGCCTTATGGTATGGCCCTTACTAGAGTTTTTAGGAGGTTTGGAGTTAGCTGTGAGGGGGAGACACCTACCAAGCTCTCACATGTGGACACTTTCAACCAACACAGCCTGCACCAAATGGGAATTACAAAGACTGTTGGTGGTTGGATCAAGGGCTCTGAAGAAAGAGCTGAGGAGAGAGCTGAGGAAAGAGCTAAAGACAGAACTGAAGGCAGAGTAGAAGAAGAAGGTCCATCTTCTCCTGTACATGACTTCAGGGCAGCATCACCAGATACACAGTTCATTCCTGATACTGAGGCTGGCCCTTCGGAGTTTACTAGGATGCCCACACCAGTGTATCAGTCAGAGAGCAGAGCACCTCCATCAGAGTTCAGACTGGCTGACGATCAGATCGAGCATATTTCACAGCGTGTGGCTTCTTTGCTGTCTAGCCAGTGGAGTAGTACTTCTTTTGTACCTGGAGCTACTTCTTCTGATCAGACCATTACTCCCCACATCTCCACTGTGTTTCAGATGATTTCAGATCAGTCCGTCAGGATACAGCAGCTTGAGGACACAGTCTGGAGACTGACTGGCAGAGTTCTTGACTTGCAGGGGCAAGTCCTTGCATTGGCCCATCCCCAGCCACAGGAGTCTACTATTGAGGTCACAGACCTCACTGGAGAGGCTGGCAGGCTCAGAGGAGCACTAGAAGGTGGATATGAGCTACTGAGGAAAGAGATCCGAGGATCGAGTGAGCATGCTACCACCCAGTTCACTGCTCTACTTCAATCTGTTTCCAGAGCACTGAACGTACTTGATTCTATCAGACTCACCCTTTCTGTTCAGTCCCTAGCATCTCAGCGTTCTCAGCCACCCAGTTCATCTCGCTCTCCTACTCGTGGCAGAGGCAGACGGGGTAGAGGACGCACTTCTGATCCATCATCTCCTCACCCTATCTCTGATGACTCCGATCATTGACTTATCTAGGTCCTAGGTGTTAGTGTCTTGTTCTAGGATCTATACCTTGGGGCCATGTATTGACAATTAGCTGGTTGAATTTTATTTTTAAGAACTATGTATTGAAACAATTATGATATTAATGGAATCATCTTTTACCTATATTTCTACCTCTCTGTAATGATCATATTTTGGTTGTATATTTTCTTCTTGTTGAAATATTATCTTCTCCTTGTTGTTGTTTGCTGTTGATAATTGCTATATTAAGGGGGAGCAAACATCTGTGAAAAACTCTAAAGAAAAGAAATTAAAGAATATTTTAGAAAAAGAAAAGAAAGAGTTAACTATGTTTGATGATGTCAAAAAGGGGGAGAAATTAAACAAAAACAAAAATTGAAATTAGACAAAAAGCAAAATCCTAAATTATGAGAAAAAGGGGGAGAAATTAAACAAAAACAAAGATTGGAGAAATTAAAACAAAGATTGGAGAAATTAAAATAAATATTGGAGAAATTAAAACAAATATTGAAGAAATTAAACAAAAACAAATATTGGAGAAATTAAAACAAATATTGAAGAAATTAAACAAATATTGGAGAAATTAAATAAAAACAAATATTGGAGAAATTAAAACAAATATTGAAGAAATTAAAAAATATTGGAGAAATTAGACAAAAACAAGGATTGAAAGATTAAACAAAACTTTGAGAAATTTTGGTATCAAAATTTGGTATTAGACAGAACTTAAACAAAAAGTCATCCATCAAAAGCAAAATCATGAGTACAATGCAAATAAGTTTTTTTTTTATGCTCTGATATATTTCAAAATTCAAACTTGCTTTTGAAATTTTACTCACCTTGATACATCTTAAGAAATTTGTTTTACTCTGATACATCCTACAATTTCTTTTAACTTGCTCTGATACATGATAAAATTTAATCCGATACAGTGTGAAGGTTTCTCTGATAAATTATAACATTTAATCCGATACAGTGTGAAGGTTTCTCTGATAAATTATAACATTTGATCCGATACAGTGTGAGAAAGTTTCTCTTATATATTATAACATTTGTTCTGATACAGTGTGAAATTTTCTCTGAAATTTGTTCTGATACAATGAGAAATTTACTCTGACATTTGCTCTAATACAGTGTGAAATTTTTTCTGATATATTATAAAATTTTCTTGCTCTGATACATTATAAAATCTTTTCTGATATAATTATTTTTCTTACTCTGATACATAGAAAAAGTTATTTATCTTCTCTTGCTCTGATATATCTTGAACTCAAAATGATCTAATACCCTTTTCAAATCTTTAAGAAAATGGACAATCTATTTTTGCATTTATATTATATGCCAAAAGAATCATACTCTTTTCAAGCATATACACCTATAATGGATTCTTTTGAAATTAATGCATTAACATAAGTATTTTTGTTCAAATATTTTGTCATCATCAAAAAGGGGGAGATTGTTGCTCCTAGATTGATTTTGATGATCACAAAGCAGATTGAAGGGATACAAATAATTTTAAAATGAAAAAGTCCTTATGCTCTTCAAGGGCAAAATCATAATTTCACTAAAATTCTGATTTGATAGTACCATTTGGTAGAACAAATGATTTGAAATCTATTGGTGAAAATTTCATTATGTTTGGACTTATATTCTTGAAGTTATGAAGGTTTGAAGTGCATGAGTCGACTCATGAGTCAACTCATGGCACTGTGAGCTGATTGGCACGCAAAAATTCTCCTTGGCACGCTAGTTTTCTGGCTTGGCACGACCTGTGAGTCGACTCATGAGTCGACCCACAAGGCATGAGTCGACTCATGAGTCGACCCCTGCTAATTTGAGCCAAGAATTTCCAGAAACGCATTCTCTGGTTTTTGCAACAGAGGTCGACTCATGAGTCGACCCCTGAAGCATGAGTCGACCCCTGCGATGGGAAATGTCAGCAACGGCTATTTTTTTGCCCATTTTAATTGCCATTTATGCTTCCTAAAAATCCTCTAACGGCTCTTTATCTACCTAAATTGTTTTCTCTTGCTTCTAATGCTACAAAATGCTTTAAATGGTGAAAGAAATTGCAGATTAAATAGCGGATCAAACGTGAAATCAAAAAAGACGAAAGAGAAGAGAAAAAAAAGAAGAAGAGAAGAATAGAAGAGAGGATCCGAAATTTGCAAGAAAAAGCCTGAGATCAACGAAAAATCCAAAGAGAAAAAGAGAGAGGATCCACAATATAGCAGAGAGATTGTTAAAGAGAAAAGCAAGATCTTTCAAGGAGAGAATTCTTCACGACTATTGTTTCAACCTTGATCTAGAGATTGTTCAAAGCTTTCAAGAGATCTTCAATCAACAATCAACCTCTTCTCAAGCATTCAAGCATTCATCCACTTTGAGAAAATCTGAAAAAAGGATTCTTCATTTGAGTAAAGTATTTATTGTTATATTTGCTCATTTAAGGAGCTGTTATTGTATTAATCTATGCTCTAAATTTTCTAACTCTTTGTGAGTTTTTGTTCTTGTGTTTGGAGGATTTCCAAAACAAGGAAAGGTTGATCCGAACCTGAAATCAGAGTATTTTGGGTTTACTTGTACCCGGAAAACAAGTGTTCTAGCTTGGGATAGCTAGTGTCGGAGTTTCCGACGTTTTGTATTTGGGTTGAATACAAAGGATAGTGGATTAAAATTCCCAAGTGGGATCTTGGGGAGTGGATGTAGGTGCAAGGTTAGCACCGAACCACTATAAATCCTTGTGTTTGTGGTGTGCTTTATCGCTTTATCTTATTTCTTTATTATATCCTTGCAATACTGCTTTAGGTAATTAATATTGATTTAAAGCCATTATTTTGTTCTTCATAAGTTATCTGTTGGGCTTAAAATTTTTAGAAACCCAATTCACCCCCCCCTCTTGGGTTGCATAGCTGGGCAACAAAGACATACATCTAATAATCTCTGACTTGGATTAAAACCAATTGGCCACAAATCTAAGTCCCATCTTTTCAAGGTAGACTTCCATTTTTGGGTTGGCTCAACTACTTAGTCAGTGGATTTGTAAATTTTTCATGGAGTCTACTCTTCGCACCTCGACATGAGGTAGTCACGTATATCAGTGCTCTATGTGTTTGGACTTCTTGTGAGACCTTGGCTCCTTAGCAAGAGCCATGGTACCATTGTCTTTGCAGTACTATATCATGGCTTGACATCCAGTTCTACAACTAACATTAAAATCAGAATTCATCCTACACATTTATAGCTCACTCAGCCTTCATTGATCGATTACTCAAAACCCTTCTAGTAAATCGAACAAGAAGACACCCTCGAATCATAACTCAGAATCACCTCCAAAGATCAAGAATAGATCCTTAGTCCTTCTTAAGTACTTAAGGATGTTCTTCATAGCTATCCAGTGCTCCTCACTTGAATTTGACTGATACCTGCTCATGACACTCACAGCAAGGGCAATATCAGGTCTAGTACATAGCATGGCATGCATAAGGCTCCCTATGGCCAAGACGTAAGGAATCCTACTCATGCACTGCACCTCCTCAGATGTGGTCAAACATATCATCTTGGAGAGACTAATACCATGCATAAGAGGTAAGAGACCTCTCTTGAAATTTTTCATACTGAACCTCTTCAGCACCTTCTCTATGTACAGCTTTTGTGACAGATCAAGCATCTATTTAGATCTATCCCTATAGACCTTTATTCTGAGAACATAGGATGCTTCTCCTAGATCTTTCATGAAAAATTTCTTGGACAACCATCTTTTGACCGTGGTCAGCATAGGAATATCATTCCCAATGAAAAGAATATCATCTACATACAGTATGAGGAAGGTGATTGCACTCCCACTGACTCTCTTGTATATACAAGGTTCCTCATCATTTTTATGAAATCAAATGATTTGATTGCCTCATCAAAATGATGGCTCCAACTCCGTGAAGCCTGCTTTAATCCGTATATGGACCTTTGCAACTTACAAACTCTGTGATCACCATCACCAGATATGAAACCCATAGGCTACTCCATATAGATATTTTTCTTAAGATATCTATTCAGGAAGATAGTTTTCACATCCACCTGCCAGATTTCATAATCATAAAAAGCTGCAACAGCAAGCAAAGTGTGGATAGATTTCAGCATATCTACAGACAAGAAGATTTTCTGATAGTCAAAATCCTCACGCTGATTATAACCTTTAGCCACAAGCCTAACTTTATAGGTCTCTACCTTACCATCGATACCTATCTTTTTTTTGTAGATCCATTTATATCTAATTGGTACAATACCTTCAGATGGATCTACTAAAATCCAAACTTGGTTCGAGTGCATCAAGTCAATTTTTGACTTTATAACATCTAACCATTTCTCGAAATCGATGTCAGACATCACCTCATCAAAGATATTGGGATCAACACCATGACCCCTATCTCCCAAAAGGAATATTTCCTTTACTTCCTCCGTAAGCATACTCATGTACCTTTCAGGAGATCGGAGACCCTACTAGATCTATGAGATGGCAGAGAAACATTAACTACTAGCTCATAGACTACGGGTTCCTGAGGGTCTATAGCTCTAGACTCTTCAGAGACCTTCTCTTCGAGTTCCACTAACCTCCCACTGCTGCCATCCTGGATAAACTATTTTTTCAAGAACACGATATTTCAACTCACAATCACATTGTGATCTTGTGGAAAGTAGTAGTATCCCATGGATTCTTTTGGGTACCCTATAAAGTGAGCTATAATAGATCTATCTTTCAACTTTTTTGCCATCTGTCTCTTGACATAGGCCAGACATCTCCAAGTCTTAAGATAACCCAGACTCGACTTCTTACCGAACCATATCTCATACGGTGTGGTAGGAACAGACTTTGAAGGAACCCTATTCAACAAGTGAATGGTAGTTAACAAAGCATGTCCCCAAAAAAGAAGGGTAGATCAATGAAGCTCATCATGGACCTGACCATATCTAATAGGATTTTGTTCCTCTTTTCAGATACTCCGTTGAGCAGAGGTGTTCCAAGAGGGATCCACTGAGAGACTATGCCGTTGTCCTTAAGATATCTCAAAAATTTTCAACTAAGATATTCACCTCCTAGATCTGATCGAAGAATCTTAACGGGTTTACCCATCTGTTTTTCTACTTTATGCCTGAATTCTTTGAACTTTTCAAAGACCTCAGACTTGTGTTTCATTAGATACATATACCCGTACGTAAACAAATCATCGGTAAAGGTAATGAAGTAGGTGTAACCATCCCTGATCTACACATCAAATGACCCACACACATCGGTGTGTACCAGAGCAAGTAGCTCTGTGGCCCTTTCCCCATATCCTACAAAGGGCAACTTGGCCATTTTTCCTTGAAGGCATGATTCGCAAGCTGAATACGGCTTTGGGTTAAGAGAGCCAAGGATCCCATCTTTCTCCAGTCTGTTTGTCCTGTCCTCTCCAATATGGTCTAATCTATGGTGCCACAAGTACTTCTGATTAATTTCATCTTTGGATCTCTTTTGGCCTATGGCACTCACTATTTACTCGTTTAGGTTCACATTTGCATCAACATGCAAGTGATAAATACTGTCAAGTAAAAGACCTCATGCAACCAATTTATTTCATAAATAAATAGAATAAAAGTTTTTATTGAAACTAATTTCAAAACCTTTCTGTGCTAGCACAGATACGAAAATTAAATTTTAACTAGCTACAGAAACATAATAACAGTCTTTTAAATCAAATTTAACACCAGATGATAATCAGAGAGGGTAAGTACCAACGACCTCTGTAGCAACTTTTGCTCCATTGCCAACCCGAAGCATCATGTCACCTTCTCTCAACCTTCTACTTTCTATCAGACCCTACATAGAGGTGCATATAGAGTACTTAAGCCAGAGTCTAATACCCAACTAGAAGTAGAAAAAATCATAAGGTAAGGTTCAATTACGAGCATACCTTCAGAAGGTTTGTCACTTTTTTTGGTCTTTAGGCTCTCTAGGTATTTAGGATAGTTTCTCTTTCAATGGCCTTCAACATGACAATGGAAACATTTTTCCTTTGCTTTAGCCACCTTAGGACCATCCTTCTTTTGCTTGCTCTCTCTCTTCTACTTCTTTGAGGATTTAGCCTTCTTCCTTCCAACAGACTTTCTCTTGGAAGAAGAAGTCTGCTCCAAAGTGAGAACAGTATCCTTTAAACTCTTCAAGGTACCCTCCATTGTGACCAACATGTTGACATGTTCGAAAATAGTACAGTCAAGTTTGTTCATATGAAAATTCATGATGAATTGACTATATGAACTGATAAGAGATTGAAGGATCAGATCCATCTGCAATTTCTTTTGCATATCAAGCCTGAGCTTCTCAAGCTCCTCAATGTCCTTGATCATTGTCATACAGTGCTCATAGACAGACTGCCTCTCATGCATCTTGAGGTTGAAGAGTCTCTTAGACACTTCGAAGTGTGCAGTATGACTTTTCTCATCATACAACTCTTGCAGGTGAGTGATCACAGCTCGGGCAGTGGGCATATACTCGTACTAGTTTTGCAACTCGTTTGATATGGATGCCAGCATATAACACTTGACCCGACTGTCTTCGTCCGTCCACTTCTCAAAAGCAGCTCTCTGCTCAGTAGTAGGATGGTTTGGTAACACAACGAGATCCTGATCGAGAACATGGCTTAACTTTTCTGAGGTCAGTACAATTCTAAAGTTTTTGAGTCAGTCTTTGAAATTATTACCAGTCAAACGATTGGTTTCAAGGATGCGATCAAGAGGGTCTGAGGCTGACATGATGGTTCAACTGCAAGAGTAGAGATTCAAGTTAGACTTTTGTACTTAATATTTTAATTTACTTCTGGGACTTTAAGATGCAAATAATGACTCCCACTAATTTTTCAGATCCCTCCACTCCTCTGGAAGGAAATAAAAATCTTAATGCGATAAAAGATTTCTAGTAGGTGCTGCGGTCCCATCGATGATATGCACCTCATCTAATAGTTATTGGTAATATGCACATCGATGCGTAGACAACTCTATGCCCAGATGCTTCACTAAGCATATTGCAGTGACTTGGTCTCTAAGTCATGTGGGTTCATCTGACAGTTATTGCCTACACTTTTAGTTAACCTCGACCCACTGTTCATAAGCAGATGCAAAGCCATCATTGGATCCTTTATCTAACAATTATTGAGCCCAATCCCATCCTTATCCTGGAGCAACTCTTTGCTAATAGAGTGATTACATGTTCTCGATGCAACTGAACCACTGTGATCAGTTGAGAACAATCAACATCGATAGCATATCCGCACATCTACAATAGTGGAAGTCCTACAGACTTAATATTTGTGGGGAGGTTTAGATTTAAGTCTCATCTAATCAATCATCACATGATCGATCTAACTGGCATGGACTAAATCAGATTGCTAAGTAACCTAATTCAAGATCCAATCTTCCAAATTGATCAAATAAGTGGAGATTGGTGGGGGTCCCCCCGTTGCCTTTTTAAGATATAAATAAATTGGTTAGATCAGCCAACGGAACCATTTAAATAACCATATCTCATTAATTTATCTTAGACACCAATAGGTCAATTGATCAGAATTGGTTAGCTCAAGCAAATCGGGCTCAAACCAAAAGCCAAATTAGGTTCTAAGGTTAATCGATTCTACATATGGGACTCAATCGATTTGATCGACAATAATTGTATGATCATTAACTTAATTGATCTAACTCAATTTAATACTTGACTCAATTTGACCAATTACTTAATCAAATTAGACCCATATTACTCAAATAAAAAATCTTAGATGTAATCATATTACATGACCTAATTTTTTATTTTTTCATGACAAAAATTCTCATTCACAAACATAAATTTTAGATTCTAAAATTATATTTCAGATCTAAATTCATTACATGAAAGTAAGTTTTAGAATATAAAAATAATTTTCAAATTTTAGCATACAAACATATATCATATATTTGCATGTATAATTAGATCTAAACAAAATTTGTAGATCTAAGCATGATATCATATATCTCATATACTAATCATGAATGAGATTAAAACTAAATTTATGACTAAATATATAATCATATATCACATATATGAATCAAAATTTAGATCATAAAAAATTTTAGATTTCATGCATGCATCTATATTTCACATGAACATTAACTTGAACTCTTTTTAGATCAAAATTCAGATCTATGCATGTAACAACATATCAAATATATATTTTAAAACTAAATCTAAAATTAAATTTTAGATTTAAAGATCTATCCATATATCTATGTATTAAAAAAAATTATTTTAAAATCTTTTTAAAAATATGTTTATCAAAATTTAGCATATAAAAATCCGTGGCTTTGATACCACGTTGGAATTTAGGGTTTGGTGCATGCATGTATTTTAAAACTTCATTTTCTAAACACCATAGTAGAGTATAAGATTAAAATACTTTTAATCTAAATTTTATATGTATAAAAGTATAAAACTACATAGATCTATTTCATATACTGAAATTCAAATTATGATCAAATCACATACGTGTTTTGCAATCCCTTTTTTCAAAATTGGATCTGAAAGAGATGAAGTTCTCTGTTAAACATACAAGTATTCAGCCTCTACGAGTATCCATTCGAGATCAGCCTGGAATAGCCCTCTACAATCTAAATTTTGATTCTTCAAAATTCAACCTGTTGAATCTGAACGAAGCCTGGATCATGATCAACACTTGATCTTTCTCTTTGATCTTCTTCTTCTCCTCTTCTTTAGAGTTTTTCCTTGCTATGTGTTGCTACCAGATACTAGAAACCAGCAAGAAAGAGGCACCCAAACTCTTTTGGGTATGAAACTCCTTGGGACGTGTGTCCTAAGGAAGGGGTGTATAGAACACCCAAGAGAAGAGAAAAGGAGAGGAAGAGAGGGCATGGGGAGAGCCTTTGGGTGTGAGGGGCTACTGGTTTTGATGCTCTAGGAACCTTAGGGGAGGTCGCTTTAAATAGGCATAAGGCTTGAATCCTATTCAATCTCATAATACAAATCCTACTTACATTAGGATTCCTATTAACTTAAGTTATCCAACTTACATTAGGAAGCCCACTAGGTGCCAACTATTGGAGCCCTTGCACCCATATCATTGAAACTCTTTTCAATGGATCGGAACAATTTCACTCTAATTCAACAAGGATTGACGATCCAGAACAATCCTAGTGAGCTCTCACAATCTACCAGTGATACCTAGCAGTATGTAGTGGTAATCCAGTAGAACTGAAATAAACCTCTGAATGTTGTTAACGTGTGATTTAGTCTCTCTATCGTGAGTTCCGACTAGATGGCAGGCTATGGATAAATCGTCAAATCTCAACATCAGTCATATGATAGATTGATTAGCTCAAGTCCAATTATGACCTCTATGAAAACTTTTTCATGAATCATATTGCTGTGACCACAGACTCTTGGACTTAGCCTCTCAAATCTCATAGGACTACTCCTCTCTATCAGGATCGATAGATCCTATCTTGATGCGCATCCTACTCCTACAATGGACCAACTGTCGCCAACATCCACTACAAGGGCTCATTGTGACCTATATTTATGTGTCAATCAAACTCCAACAGCCTCACTATGAGTAGCAGTACCATCTCAAGTCAAAAAATCAGTCACATAATTATAACATTGAGACAATCACTGACGATTGAATAGAAATCCAAGTGATCTCTCATATGGCCACGCTCAGTACCAGTTGTTCTCTAACAACCACCCGCACTTGTCACCCTGTATCTCTACACAGTAGATTAGAGATCCATCTATCCCGAAGAAAGTGATTTGTGTGTCAGTCTATCCGGATCTATCATCGTCCTCATGATAATCCTATGATCGAAAGCTTTTAGGAATTAAATACATGTCTCTATTTCTCAATACTTTGAGAATATGTATCGAAACTAATTTCATGAATGATTCAAGGACATATTACACTTGAATGAAAAAGAACTTACCCCTTTTATTGATCATATCAATATATTAAGTACAAAATTATGTCCTAGATATATTACAATGTGTCAGCGATATTGACTTCTAGGACATACATCTAATAGGTCGAGCCTGAGTCATTGAGTTATTTAAATCACTAAGTGACTCGACCCATATCGTTAAGGTTAATAAGTATGACTAATTTAAGTGCCCTAGATTAGCTTGTCTCAGTCCTTCTCATGATTTAGTGAAGTCAATGGAAGGATTTACGACTTGTCGATTGGACCGACTAGTCTCTAGTCTTTTACATGACTTGATGAAGTCAGTGGAAAGATTTATGACTTACAGGTCAATTGTTGTCTTATAAAATATATTAATCAAATCTTTTAAATTATTAGATCCATAAAATAAGCTAGTTATGGGGATAACTAGATCATAGCCTCCCACCAAGGTGAATGGTAAGGGGTCCATTATTACTGATTGATATGCAGGCACCATCTGTCTGGTGTTTCTCTAAATGATAGAATTATCATTCATCATATGATGACTCTATTGTTCTATCTGATGAATGGTTGGATTGGTCGAGCCATACTCTGATACCACTGATAGAAAATAGGGTAGGCAGCATGTGTAGATTTTAAAATTTTGAAAATATACAGTGAAAAATAAATCAGGTTAAACCCTTTAACCCCACATGCAAGAAATCAGATCTAAACCTACCCAAGTCCAAAAGAAAGCACATATAATTAATTTAAAATTTTAAAAAAATATAAGATAATATCTCATTACCTTTGCGTGGGTAGAAATTCACTGCTTCAAATGATCTCAGATTCATAGAAGATGGAGCCACACACATATCCGACCTCTACGAATATCCATCGGGATTAATCTCAAACTTTTCTTCTCATAGAAGATTCTTCTTCTCAAGAAAAATCTTGGCCTTGAGGACTCTAATCAACTCTTTTGATCTTAACTAGGAGATCAACTCCTTGATCTACAGTTTTCTTCTTCTTCTCCTCAATCCTTGATCTCTAAGTCACCAGAACACTTTCTAGGCATGTGGAAGAGAGAACACCCAACCTTTGGGCATGGAAAGGAAGAATATGAGAGAGAGGAGGCATGGAGATGGAGAGAGGGAAAATTTTTTTAATGAAAAATCAAAAATACTAAGAAACCTTAGAGACCTCTCTTTAAATAGATATAAGTCCTGACACATATTAGAAATCTTGTCATCTTAAAAAGATAGATCCTTATCTCATAAGAATCTTCTACCTTTTAAATATAATTTATGTCAAATAAAATTAGATATAAAAGATAATTAATCAGTCTTTTTAAGCATGTACAATAGCCATCCATGGAATACATGTCAGATGGTTGGGATGCCAACTCTTAGTACCCCACAAAGGGATCTCCAGCCATAAGAGATGGGGCATGGACCCCACCCTCTGTCCTTCACACCATGACACATAAGAGGGAGTGGGCCCCTCTAGGATATGGCACTCAATAATTTTAAAAAAAAATTATGCCACCTATTCTTCCATCTACTCCACATGCATACTTAGAGATAATTATGATATGGAAGAGATAATATTAGGATAATTATGCTAACTAATTGACTTAATTAAATCCTCTTGGACTTATAATTAAGAGCCCAATTAAACCCAAATGAATTTCGATTAGGTTCAAGGCTATGGACTTGATCAAATCAAAGTCCCGAGAAGAATTAGGTTTAATCATGTGCTAGCATGATTCTCATAAACCTAATAGAGTTTCAAATAAACTTTAATTCAATTGGAACTTCATAAGCCCAATTGGCAAATTCGAGATTAAATCCCTTAATGTGTGACCCCATAGGTTCTATTCTATCTAGTAGTGAGATATATTATGATCTCTATCACAATATCATCGAAACTCTTTTCGATAGATTAGAATATTTTCAATTCTACCCTTCGAGGGTCATTGATCATCAAGATGACACCCGATGAGTCTCACAATCCACCAGTGACACCTAGCAGTATGTAGTGGCGATCCAATAGAATAAAAATATAAACTCCTGGGTGCAGTTATCGTATGATTTATTCCTTCTATCATGAGTCCCGACTTGATGGAGGTCATGGAGAACTCGTCAAACCCCATCGTTAGTCTTATATAAGATTGACTCGACTCGAGTTCATTTGTGAATCCCATAGAAATTCTTTTTCAGTATTCATACTTACTTTGGTCAAAGACTTTCTGAACTCAATCTCACAAATCACATAGGACTTCTCCTTTTCTACCAAGGTCAATAAATTTCATCTAAATGCATCCTACTCCAAACAGTGAACCTGAACCTACTGAAGCCAACATACACAGCAAGGATCCGAATGGCTAGGGATCAAGAAAATATGCAGTCAAACTAAGTAGTCTCACTGCGAATAGCCAATATCACCGTAGGTCAAAAGACCACTCATATCACTGCAGCATCGAGAAGACCACTGATGAGTGAGTAGACATCCATGTGGTTCTCGTGTTGGTCACGTTCAGTACAAGTTGTTATCTAACAATCACCTGTACCTTCACCCCAGTATCTCTACACTGCAGACCTAAAACTCATCTGCCCACAAAGGAGGTGAATCGTGCATCGATCTCAAATAGATTGATTACTGTCCTCCATGATGATCCCTTGATCAGGAGCATTTAGAAATTAACCACTAATTAATGTATGTCTCAAATTCTTAACTCTTTAAGAATATACAAAAATCATCTCTTGTTGCCCAGCTATGCAACCCAAGAGGGGGGGTGAATTGAGTTTCTAAAAATTTTAGGCTTAATTAATTACTTATGATGAATGAGAACAAAGACTTTAATTCAAGATTAATAACCTAAAGCAAGAATGCAAGGATATAATAAAGAAATAAAGATAAGCAATAAAGCACACCACAAACACAAAGATTTATAGTGGTTCGGTGCCAACCTTGCACCTACATCCACTCCCCAAGCTCCTACTTGGGAATTTCAATCCACTATACTTGTATTCAACCCGAATACAAATGTCGGAAACTCCGACACTAGCTATCCCAAGCTAGTCTACTTGTTTCCCGGGTACAAGTCAACCCAAAACACTCCGATTTCAGGTTCGGATCAACCTTCTCTTGTTTTGGAAATCCTCCAAAAACAAGAACAATTACTCACAAATATTAAGATAGTTTAGACACAAATTAATACAATAACAGCTTCTTAAATGAGCGAATATAACAATAAAAATATTTTACTCAAATAAAGAATCCCCTTTTTGGATTTTCTCAAGGTGGATGAACGCTTGAGAAGAAGATGATCTTTGATTGAGGACTTCTTGAAGGCTTTGAAAGATCTCTTGATCAAGGTTGAACAATATGCTTGAAAGATCCTCTCTTTGAATGCTCTTGCTTTTCTCTTTCACAATCTCTCTTGTATATTGTGGATCCTCTCTCTTTTTCTTTTGGGTATTTCGTTGATCTCAGCTTTCTCGTGTAGATTTTGGATCCTTTTGTATATAGGTTTGATCTCTCCTTTTTGATCTATAATTTTTTTCACCATTTGAAATATTTTATAGTAATAAGAAACAAGAGAAAACAATTTAGGCAGATAAAGAGCCGTTAGAGCAATTTTAGGAAGCATAAAAGGCAATTAAAACGGGCAAAAAAATAGCCATTGCTGACATTTTCCGCCGCAGGGGTCGACTCATGAGTCGACTCATGCTTTAGGAGTCGACTCATGAGTCGACTTCTGTTGCAACAGCCAGAAAATGAGTTTCTGCAACTTTTGGCCTAAAACTGCAGGGGTCGACTCGTGAGGGTCGACTCATGCCTGGGGGTCGACCCCATGGGGTCGACTCACAGGGTGTGCCAACAAAAAGTCTGCGTGCCAATCAGCTCATTGTGCCATGAGTTGACTCACGGGTCGACTCATGATTTTCAAACATGCATAACTTTCAAAATACAAGTCCAAAATCAATAAAATTTTCACCATTGGATCACAAATCTTTTGTTCTACCAAGTGATACTATCAAATCAGGATTTTAGTAAAATTATGATTTTGCCCTTGAAGAGCATAAAGACTTTTTCAATTTAAAATATTTGTATCCCTTCAATCTGCTTTGTAATCATCAAAATCAATCTAGGAGCAACAATCTCCCCTTTTTGATGATGACAAAATACTTGAATAAAAATATTTATGTGAATGCATTAATTTCAAAAGAATGCACTATAGGTGTATATGCTTGAAAAAAGTATGATTCTTTTGGCATGTGATATAAATGGTCATATGCAAAAATAGTTTGTCCATTTTCATAAAGATTTGAAAAGAGTATTAGATCATTTTGAGTTTAAGATATATCAGAGCAAGAGAAAAATAAGTTTTGCAATGTATCAGAGCAAGAAAAATAATTTTTCAATGTTATCAGAAAAAATTTTACAATGTATCAGAGAAAATTTCACACTGTATCAGAGCAAATTTTATAATGTATCAGAGAAAATTTCACACTGTATCAGAGCAAATTTTATAATGTATCAGAGCAAGTTAAAAAAATTTTAGGATGTATCAGAGTAAGTTAAATTTCTTAAGATGTATCAATGTAAATAAAATTTCAAAAGATGTATCAGAGCAAGTTTGAATTTTGAAGTATATCAGAGCATATTTAAATTTTTTAAAGCGAATCAGAGCATATGTAAAGAAGTAATTTAAAAGTTACTTATTTGCATTGTACTTAGCATTTTATTTTTGATATTGTTCTTTAAATTTTCAATTCATTCATTAATTTCTCATAATTTGTAGTTTTGATTGCTTTTTCTTTAATTGCTCATAATTTATGGTTTTGCTTTTGATGGATGACTTTTTGTTTAATTTCTGTCTGATACCAAATTTCTCAAATTTTTGTTTAATTTCTCAAATTTTTGTTTAATTTCTCCCCCTTTTTGACATCATCAAACATGGTTAACTCTTCCTTTTTCTGAAACATTCTTTAATTTCTCCCCCTTTAGAGTTTATCACAGATGTTTGCTCCCCCTTAATACAGCAATTATTAACAGCAAACAACAACAAAGAGAAGACAATATTGCAACAAGGAGAGTATATATAACCAAAATATGATCGTCATCAGTACAAAAGGTAGAAAAATAAGTAAAAGATGATTCCATAAAACCATAATTGTTTCAATACATAGTTCATAATATAAAAATTAACCAGCTAATTGTCAATACATGGCCCCCAGATATAGATCCTAGAACAAGACACTAACTCCTAGGACCTAGTAAGTCATGGATCGGAGTCATCAGATATGGTATGAGAAGCTGATGGATCTCTATCAGAAGTACATCCTCTACCCCGTCTGCCTCTGGCACGAGCAAGAGAGTGAGAAGAACTGGGTGGCTGAGAACGCTGAGAGGCTAAGGACTGAACAGAAAGGGTGAGTCTGATGGAATCAAGTACATTCAGTGCTCTAGAAACAGATTGAAGTAGAGCAGTGAACTAAGTGGTAGCATGCTCACTCGATCCTCGGATCTCTTTCCTCAGTAACTCATATCCACCTTCTAGTGCTCCTCTGAGCCTGCAGCCTCTGCAGTGAGGTCTGTGACCTCAATAGTTAACTCCTGTGGCTTGGGATGGGCCAAAGCAAGGACTTGCCCCTGCAAGTCTAGAACTCTGCCAGTCAGTCTCCAGACTGTGTCCTCAAGCTGCTGAATCCGGATGGACTGATCTGATATCATCTGAAACACAGTGGAGATGTGGGGAGTAATGGTCTGATCAGAAGAAGTGGCTCCTGGTGCAAAAGAAGTACTACCCCACTGACTAGAGAGCAAAGAAGCCACACGCTGTGATATATGCTCGATCTGATCGTCAGCCAGTTTGAACTCTGAATGAGGTGCTCTGCTCTCTGGCTGATACACTGGTGTGGGCATCCTAGTAAACTCTGAAGGGCCAGCCTCTGTATCAGGAATGAACTGGATAACTGGTGATGCTGCCCTGAAGTCATGAACAGAAGATGATGGACCTTCTTCTTCTACTCTGCCTTCAGTTCTGTCTTCAGCTCTTTCCTCAGCTCTCTCCTCAGCTCTCTCTTCAGAGCCCTTGATCCAACCACCATCAGTCTTTGTAAATCCCATTCTGTGCAGGGTGTGTTGGTTGAAAGTGTCCACATGAGATAGCTTGGTAGGTGCCTCCCCCTCACAGCTAACTCCAAACCTCCTAAATACTCTAGTAAGGGCCATACCATAAGGCAAGTGTGCCTTAGATCTGTTCAAAGTTTCTCTCATGGCCTCTATCATAAGTGCAGGGAGGTTCAGGGGGGTCTGAATGATGACATGAAACATGATACAAATATCTCTGCTGGAAAGTAAGTCATGCCTACCACTCCTAGGAAAGAAGAGCTTCGTTACCATCTGATGCAGGATCCTCATCTCAATGGACAAAATCTTTGCTTCCAATTTATTTAAACTTCCTGAATAAGTTTCTCCTAGTATAATTTTGATCCCCTCTTCTTTTACTGGGAGTTCCATATAAGAGTAACTCTCACTAGGTAACTGAAAAATTTCTCCCAATATGCTAGAATCCAAGCAAATATCAATCCCCTTGACTGTTGAAGTCACTGACCCATTTCCATAATGTAGATTCTGGTAGAATTCTCTAACTAGGTCAACATAGGTGACTTCCTTAAGGGAGCAGTAGAGTTCCCATCTTTGGTTTTTAATCTTAGTTGCAAAAGTAAAGCCCTCTTTTTCAAAGAACCGAAAATCTATATTCTTTCCGGTTTCAACTTTTCTATCAGAAAGAGGATTCTTACTTGGGCTTAGGAAGGATTGAGGGAGACCTTGATCAGATACTGAAGCTGGAGTAGGAGCAGTTGAAGACTGACTAGCTTGCCTTTTCTTTCGGACAATTTCTTCAGGCTCACGGATTGACTTTCTTCTTTAGGGAAGCTTCATCTTTGGAGCCATATTCACTTCAATAGCAGGGCAAGGAGACTTGGAGGAATAAGTGAAAGAGTGGAGGAGGGATCACAAGAGAGTAAAGAAGGATTTTGGTCAGAAAAGAGGTGGATTTGGGAAGAACGGTGGGGTGTTAGGGCACGCTCCAACCGTGCCAAACAATGGGAGAAAGCACAAAAATCCCTTTCCAAGGTGGCGATTTTTGATGGAGAGGAGGAGGGAGTAGTGCCTTGAACTAGTTCCTTGGATTTGGAGCAAAAGGAATTGGAGAGGATGGCTTTTGGAGGGAAGAAGATGACCGGATGGGTCGGCTCACGAACAGCAACCCATATAAAAACAATGAGCCCGATGGAAGTTGGTGGGATTTACAAGTTTGCCATTGAGTCGACTCATGGAGGTCGACTCATGAAGTTCAGAAAATCAGAAAAAATGTGAATAAATTCCAGAAAAATTTGAAATTTTGGGAGAAGGAGTTTTGCTCAAGGATAAGTTTTTAGAATGATAAACTTGAGCTTTTAAGATCAGGATAGATGTTGGAAATTGAGCTCTAAGAATATTTGATATCAATTCTTGGAAATTGAGAAAAGTTTAGGCATATGGATCTAGAATTCCTAGATTTCTCCTAATTTCATAGAATCTATCCTCACTAAGGGCCTTTGTAAAGATATCAGCTAATTGATTTTCAGTGCAAACATATTCAAGAATTATATTTTTGTTTTGAACATGTTCTCTTATAAAATGATGTCTTATTTCAATATGTTTGGATCTTGAGTGTTGAATTGGATTTTTAGATAGATTTATGGCACTTGTGTTATCACATCTTATTGGTGTTTCATTAAGTTTGATTCCAAAGTCTTCGAGTTGTTGCTTAATCCACAAGATTTGAGCACAACAACTTCCGGCTGCAATGTATTCGGCCTCAACCGTGGACAGTGCCACCGAATTTTGTTTCTTGCTAAACCATGAGATTAGGTTAACTCCAAGAAATTGGCAAGTTCCACTTGTGCTTTTTCTATCTAATTTACATCCAACAAAATTAGCATCTGAATATCCTAATAAATTAATTTGTGAGTCCTTAGAGTACCATAACCCTAGAGTTTGAGTACCATTTAAGTATCTAAGGATTCTTTTAACAGCATTCAAATGAGATTCTTTAGGATTAGATTGATATCTAGCACATAAACAAACACTAAACATGATATCAGGCCTACTTGCAGTTAAATATAATAATGAGCCAATCATACCTCTATAGTATTTTAAGTCTACGCTTTTACCTTCATCATCCTTGTCAAGCTTACATGAGGGACTCATTGGTGTGCCAATTGGTTTGCAGTTCTCCATTCCAAATCTTTTGAGTAGTTCCTTGGTGTACTTGCTTTGGGTGATGGAGATTCCCTCTTTTGATTGTTTGATTTGGAGTCTGAGGAAGAAGGTGAGTTCTCCCATCATGCTCATCTCAAACTCCCCCTGCATAAGCTGAGCAAAGTCTTGACAAAGGAATTCATTAGTAGACCCAAAAATTATGTCATCAACATAAATTTGTATAATTAGCATATCATTTTGATTTCTTTTAATAAAGAGGGTTGTATCTACATTACCTCTTGAAAAATCATTATTTAGTAGAAATTTGCTTAGCCTATCATACCATGCTCTAGGTGCTTGTTTTAATCCATATAAAGCTTTATTTAATCTAAAGACATGATTAGGAAAAGCATGATTTTCAAATCCAGGAGGTTGTTCTACATATACTTCTTCAGCAATATATCCATTTAAAAATGCACTTTTAACATCCATTTGAAATAATTTGAATTTCATAAAGCAGGCATATGCAAGTAGAAGTCTAATAGCTTCTAATCTAGCAACAGGTGCAAAGGTTTCATCAAAATCAATTCCTTCTTCTTGATTATATCCCTTAGCAACCAGTCTTGCTTTATTTCTAATTACATTTTCATGCTCATCTAATTTGTTTCTAAAGACCCATTTTGTGCCAATTATTGAATAATCTTTAGGTCTTGATACTAAGGTCCAAATATTATTTCTTTCAAATTGATTAAGTTTCTCTTGCATTGCATTAATCCAATTATGATCATTTTCAGCTTCTTCAAAAGTTTTAGGTTCAAGATGAGATACAAAAGCATAATGATTAACTACATCTCTAAGTGAAGAACGGGTTTTTACCCCATGCATAGGATCACCAATTATTAACTCCTTAGGGTGGTTGTGAACATACCTCCATTCCTTGGGTAGGTCATTTGTACCTTGAGGTTGTTCTTGAATTTCTTCACCTCTCTCATTTTGTTCGTCTTCTTGATCCTTGTCTTCTGGAGTTGCTGAATCTTTCAGAGTGATTTCCTTCATACCTTCTATTAGTGAATCTGCATCATCAACACCCTCATTCTTCCTTGAAGGAAGATCGTTAGATTCATCAAAAACAACATGTATGGACTCCTCAACTACTAAAGTTCTTTTGTTGAAAACTCTAAATGCTTTACTAGTGGAGGAGTAACCTAGAAAGATTGCTTCATCTGATTTTGCATCAAATTTACCAAGTTTTTCTTTGCCGTTATTTAATACAAAACATCGGCAACCAAAAATATGAAAATATGCAATATTTGGTTTTCTTCCTTTCCAAAGTTCATAGGGGGTTTTCTTTAAAAATTGTCTAATCAAAGCACGATTTAAAATGTAATATGCTGTATTAATTGCTTCCACCCAAAAATATCTTGGAAGGTTGCTTTCACAGAGCATGGTACGGGCCATTTCTTCTAAGGTTCTGTTTTTCCTTTCAACTACCCATTCTGTTGGGGTGTCCTAGGAGCAGAGAAGTTATGGCCTATTCCATTTTCATCACAAAAATTTTCAAAGTCTTGATTTTCAAATTCAGTTCCATGATCACTTCTAATATTTTGAATTAAAAATCCTTTTTCATTAGTGACTTTTCGATGAAATTTAGTGAAAATATGAAAAGTTTTATTTTTGTGTGCCAAAAAGAAAACCCAAGTAAAACGAGAGTAATCATCTATAATTACTAATCCATATCGTTTTCCTCCTAGACTAGTGGTTCTAGTTGGTCCAAATAAGTCCATATGTAAGAGCTCTAAAGGTCTAGAAGTTGAAACAGTATTTTTGGATTTAAATGAAACTCTAGTTTGTTTACCTAATTGGCATGCATTACAAATTCTATCCTTTTCAAAATTCAATTTTGGCAAACCAAGAACTAATTCCTTTTTAATTAATTTTGAAAGAGAATGCATGCTAATATGTGCAAGTCTACAATGCCACAGCCAACTAGTCTCATTAATTTTAGCATTCAAGGATACTAGGCATCGCATGTCTAATTTGGCTAAATCATTCAAATCTACCATATAAACATTGCCATGCCTATGTCCTATAAATTTAATGCCATCGTTAATAGAACTTGTCACAATGCAAACAGATGATTCAAAAACAACTTTATACCCTTTATCACAAAATTGACTAATGCTAAGTAAGTTATGCTTTAAACCTTTAACTAACAAAATATTTTCAATGTATTTGGAGGGAGTGATACCAATGTTACCTATCCCGATGATTTTTTCTTTACCATTATCTCCAAAGGTGACCATCCCTCCATCCTTAGCGTCAAGCGTGATGAATTGTGATTCATCACCAGTCATGTGTCTCGAGCATCCACTGTCAAGATACCATTTTCTGTTTCCTTCTTGGGATGCTAGACACACCTGCAAGCAAAGGTCAAGTTTCTGTCTTAGGTACCCAAGCTTTCTTGGGTCCTTTTAGGTTAGTCAAAATGGTTCCTTTTGGAACCCATATTTTCTTTATAGTTGTGTTTGCATATTTGTTATAAAGGCATGTGTATGATTTATGTCCTATTCTACCACATTTGAAACAAGTAATATTTGTAGACTTGTTACTTGAATAATTTACATAAATATTCTTCAAAAATTTCTGTTTCTTCAGAGGTTTATAGCCAAGTCCAACCTTATCATATACAGCTTTTTGATTATCGAGAATTATATTTAGTTTGTTTGAAGTTAAGGTGAACTTATATACTATAGGTTTCAGCTTGTTAATTTCATTCTTTAAGCTTTGATTTTCTTGAATCAAGGTGGATTTTTCAATTGAAAGATTTTCAGCTTGTTTTACTAAGGACTGATTTTTCAATTTCAATTCTTTGTTTTTCATCCCTAGTTTCTTGAATTCATCAATTAAATCATAGAATGCTTCATGTAATTCTTCAAAAGTAAATTCACTAGGGGATTCAGAAGTTACCTCATTTTCGTGTGCCATAAGGCACAGGTTGGCTTGTTCTGTTGAGGTTTCCTCATCGGAGCTTGAGTCATCACTCGCACTCCAAGTCGCCATCATTGCTTTCTTTTTGAACTTTTTGGGACCTTTCTTCAGTTGTGGACATTCGGATCTGAAATATCCCAGCTTCTTGCACTCGTAGCATATAAGGGGTTGATCTTTCTCTTTATCTTTGCTTTGTTCCCTTTTGTGAATGACTTCTTTCTCATCCCCTTTTCCTTTTTCTTAGAAACTTCTTAAATTTCCGGGTGATGAGTGCCATCTCTTCATCCTGTTCTTCATCTTCAGAGTCATCCGTTTCATAATCAGGCGAAGCTGTGGATTTGAGGGCAATGGTTCTTTTCTTTTTGACTTCATCCTCTTGATGTTGCTTCATGCTAAGTTCATGAGTCATCAAGGATCCAAGAAGCTCTTCTAGAGGTAGAGTGTTCAAGTCCTTTGCTTCTTGGATGGCAGTCACCTTGGCTTCCCAAGTTCTAGGCAATGACCTGAGAATCTTCCTTACAAGCTCACTGTTAGTATAAGATTTGCCAAGACTCTTAAACCATTAATTATATCAGTAAAACGAGTAAACATAGCAGTTATGGACTCATCATGCTCCATTTTAAACAATTCATATTTATGTACAAGCATGTTTATTTTAGACTCTTTTACTTGATTTGTTCCCTCATGGGTTACTTCTAACCTATCCCATATTTCTTTACAGATGCACAAGTAGAAATGCGATTAAATTCACTTGCATCTAGTGCACAATAAAGAACATTCATAGCTTTGGCATTTAATTGTGCCAATTTCTTGTCAACCTCATCCCATTCTTTCTCGGGTTTGGTTGACTCCTCACCATCTATAATTTTGGTGGGTGTGTGAGGACCGTTCACTATGATACTCCACATATCATAGTCGAGTGCTTGTATGAATATCTTCATCCGAGCTTTCCAATAGGTGTAATTAGACCCATTGAAAAGTGGAGGTCGGTTTGTAGATTGCCCCTCGGCTAGAGAAGTACCGACATGGGTTGCCATAGATCTTTGGCTCTTTGATTGTTAGATCAAAGAAGGGCTAGAGCACCGGGCTCTGATACCACTTGTTGCCCAGCTATGCAACCCAAGAGGGGGGGTGAATTGGGTTTCTAAAAATTTTAGGCTTAATTAATTACTTATGATGAATGAGAACAAAGACTTTAATTCAAGATTAATAACCTAAAGCAAGAATGCAAGGATATAATAAAGAAATAAAGATAAACAATAAAGCACACCACAAACACAAAGATTTATAGTGGTTCGGTGCCAACCTTGCACCTACATCCACTCCCCAAGCTCCTACTTGGGAATTTCAATCCACTATACTTGTATTCAACCCAAATACAAACGTCGGAAACTCCGACACTAGCTATCCCAAGCTAGTCTACTTGTTTCCCGGGTACAAGTCAATCCAAAACACTCCGATTTCAGGTTCGGATCAACTTTCTCTTGTTTTGGAAACCCTCCAAAAACAAGAACAATTACTCACAAATATTAAGATAGTTTAGAGTACAAATTAATACAATAACAGCTCCTTAAATGAGCGAATATAATAATAAAAATACTTTACTCAAATGAAGAATCCCCTTTTTGGATTTTCTCAAGGTGGATGAACGCTTGAATGAACGCTTGAGAAGAAGATGATCTTTGATTGAGGACTTCTTGAAGGCTTTGAAAGATCTCTTGATCAAGGTTGAACAATATGCTTGAAAGATCCTCTCTTTGAATGCTCTTGCTTTTCTCTTTCACAATCTCTCTTGTATATTGTGGATCCTCTCTCTTTTTCTTTTGGGTATTTCGTTGATCTCAGGCTTTCTCGTGTAGATTTTGGATCCTTTTGTATATAGGTTTGATCTCTCCTTTTTGATCTACAATTTCTTTCACCATTTGAAACATTTTATAGCAATAAGAAACAAGAGAAAATAATTTAGGCAGATAAAGAGCCGTTAGAGCAATTTTAGGAAGCATAAAAGACAATTAAAACGGGCAAAAAAATAGCCGTTGCTGAATTTTCCGTCGCAGGGGTCGACTCATGAGTCGACTCATGCTTCAGGAGTCGACTCATGAGTCGACTTCTGTTGCAACAGCCAGAAAATGAGTTTCTGCAACTTTTGGCCTAAAACTGCAGGGGTCGACTCATGAGGGTCGACTCATGCCTGGGGGTCGACCCCATGGGGTCGACTCACAGGGTGTGCCAACAAAAAGTCTGCGTGCCAATCAGCTCATTGTGCCATGAGTTGACTCACGGGTCGACTCATGATTTTCAAACATGCATAACTTTCAAAATACAAGTCCAAAATCAATAAAATTTTCACCATTGGATCACAAATCTTTTGTTATACCAAGTGATACTATCAATCAGGATTTTAGTAAAATTATGATTTTGCCCTTGAAGAGCATAAAGACTTTTTCAATTTAAAATATTTGTATCCCTTCAATCTGCTTTGTAATCATCAAAATCAATCTAGGAGCAACATCTTTGTTAATTTCTAGGATAAATTATGGATATATAAGTATGATTGGAAAGAAAAAAGCCCTTTATTTATAATGAAAGTATTACAAGTATAAATTTAGGTCCTGAAAATACATAATGTGTCAGCCAATAATTGACTTCTAAGACACAAATCTAACAAACTCCCACTTGACCTAAAGCCAATTGGCCATATACCTTAGACCCATCTTCTCAAGGTGAGCTTCGGTCTTCTGTTGGTTGGGAGGCTTGGTTAGCAGGTCTGCTACATTTAGCACAGAGTCAACTCTTTGCACCTCAACGAACTTCTTCTCGAGGTATTTGTATATGATGTGAAATCATCACTCTATGTGTTTGGACTTTTAGTGAGACCTGAGCTCCTTAGCAAGGGCTATGGCACCGTTGTTATCACAGTGCAGTGCAATAACATCTGATGGCATCACACCTAGCTTTGCAATGAACTTTTTAAACCAAAAGGCTTCCTTAGCAGCTTCAGAGGCGGCATGTACTCGACTTTAATGGTCGAATCTGCAATGATTGGCTACTTGAAACTCTTCCAGCTAACCACACCACTATTACACAAGAAGATACACCCCAATGTAGACTTTCTATCATCGACATCAGCCATAAAGTCTGAATCAGTGTATCCCTCAACTTTCAGCTCCGATCCTCCACCAAAGATCAATATTAAATCCTTAATCCTTCTCAAGTACTTAAGGATGTTTTTAACAGCAATCTAGTGTTCTTCATCTGGATTTGCCTGATATCTGCTTGTGACACTCACAGAAAGTGCTATATCAGGATGTGTACATAACATGACATACATGAGGCTCCCTATTGCTGAAGCATAAGGGATCTTGCTCATGTGCTGGATCTCCTCAGATGTGTCTGGATACATTTTTTTGGAGAGATAAATGCCATGTCTAAGGGATAAAAGATCCCTCTTGAAGTTTTTCATACTGAATCTTTTCAGCACCTCCTCTATGTACATATGCTGTGAGAGTCCTATCATTCTCTTAGATCTATCTCTATAGACTTTTATACCAAGAATGTAGGAAGCTTCTCCTAAATATTTCATGGTGAACTCTTTCGACAACCATACTTTGACCGATGTCAGCATGGGAATATCATTCCCAATTAGGAGGATGTCATCCATGTATAATACGAGGAATGTGACAGTACTCCCATTGATCATTTTATACACGTATGGCTCCTCCTCATTTTTGATGAAATTAAATATTTTAATTACATCATTGAAGTGAGTGTTCCAACTCTAAGATGCTTACTTGAGTCCATATATGTACCTTTACAGCTTGCAGATCTTATGATCACTATCACTGGACATGAAATCCAGAGGCTGCTCCATATAGATATCTTCCTCAAGATATCTATTTAGGAAAGTAGTTTTCACATCCATCTGCCAAATTTTATAATCATGAAATACTACCATAGCAAGTAGAGTATGGATGGATTTCAGTATGGCTATGGGAGAAAAGATTTCATGATAGTCGATGCCTTCGCGTTGACTATAACTTTTGGCAACTAGTCTTGCCTTATAGGTCTCTATCTTACCATCTGACCCAATCTTCCTTTTATAAATCTATTTACACCCAATAGGTACAATACCTTCAGGTGGATCTACTAAGGATCAAACCTGGTTGGAATGCATAGAGTCAATTTCTGACTTCATTGCTTCTATCCATTTCTCAGAGTCTACATCTAATATTACCTCATCGTAGATTTTGGGATCATTCCAAATATCCCTATCTCCCATAAGGAATGCTTCCTCTAAATTTTCTGTAAGAATACCTAAGTATCTTTCAATAGGACGAAAGATCCTACTTGATCTACGAGGTGGAGGAGGTATTACATCTACTGGCTCGTTACTGGGTTCAGTTCTCAAATTCGATGCTCTTTAGAGATTTTCTCTTCGAACTCAATCTTCCTTCCACTACCTCTATCTTGGATAAACTCTTTTTTCAAGAATACAGCATGATGGCTCACAATCATATTGTGATCCTTAGAAATATAGAAGTAATATCTAATATTTTTCTTAAGATACCCTATAAAATGAGCCCTAAAGGACCTAGCCTCTAACTTGTCTACCTGCTGTCTCTTGACATGGACCAGACATCTCCAAATTTTGAGGTATCCAAGAGTTAGTTTCTTACCATGCCATAACTCATATGGTGTGGTAGGAACGGATTTAGAGGAAACTCGATTCAAGAGATGAATCGTAGACAGCAAAGCATGTCCCCAAAGAAAGTCAAGAAGATCTGTGAAGCTCATCATAGACCGAACCATATCCAATAGGATTCGATTCCTCCTCTCGGATACCCTATTGAGTTGAGGTATCCCTAGAGGTGTTCATTGTGAGACTATGCCATTTTTTTTGAGATAGGTCTGAAATTCTCTACTAAGGTATTCCCCTCCTCGATGTGATCGAAGAACCTTTATGGGTTTTTTGGTCTATTTTTTTACTTCATGTCTGAATTCTATAAACTTTTCAAAGGCTTCAAACTTTCGAGCATCAGATACACAAAACCATACCATGAATAATCATCGGTAAAGGTTATGAAGTAGATATAGCCATCCATGGCTCTACATCAAATGGACCACACACATCAGTGTGTACCAGGGCTAATATCTTAGTGGCCCTTTCCCTTTGTCTCACAAAAGGCAGCTTGATCATTTTTTTTTTGAAGGCATGATTCACAAACAGGATAAGACTCAGAAGTCAATAGTCCAAGAAGACTATCTTTCTCTAGTTTGTTGAGTCTGTCCTCTCCAATATGGCCTAGCTTAAGGTGCCATAGATACTTTTGACTGATCCTATCTCTAGATCTCTTAGACCCTATAGCATTCATAATTTGCTCGTTAATATTTACACTTGCATCGATATGCAAATGGTAAAGACCGTCAATCAAGAAAATACGTGCCACAAGTTTATTTCCAAAATAAATAGAATACATCTTTATTGAAATGGAAATTATAATTATCCTATGCTAGTACAGAGATATATATCAAATTTCTACTAGCTACAGGTACAAAGTAACAGTCTTTCAAAAATAAACTAAATCCTAACGGTACTCACAGAGGGTAGATTTCAACGGCCACAGCAGGAACCCTTGCTCCATTACCAACTCAGAGAGTGATCTCACCTTCCCTCAGCCCCCTAACTTCTTCAAGTTCCTGCATTGAAGTGCACAAATGAGCACTTAAACCAGAATCAAGAATCCAACTAGAAGAAGAAAAAATTATTAGGTTAGTTTCTATAACAAGCAACTCAGACATACCTTCAGAAGCCCCATCCTTCTTCCTATTTTTGATAGTTGCCAGGTAGGCCGGACAGTTCCTTCTCCAGTGGCCTTTGACATTGCAATGGAAACATTTGCTTTATCATTGGCCTTCTTCAAAATCTATTTTTTGGGCTTGGCCTCGTTCTTTTACTTCTTTACAGACTTTTTCTTCTTCTTGATAAAAGACTTTCTTTTGGAGGAAGTCCGCTCCACAGCCAGAACTGTGCCCCTTGAACTTTTCAAGGTGCCCTCTGCAGTCACCAGCATATTCAATAACTCTGGCAAAGTAGCATCAATCTTATTCATATGGTAGTTCATAATAAACTGTCCATATGAGTTAGGAAGAGACTGGATGATCAGATCCACCTGTAGTTCCTTGTCCATATTCATATCGAGCTTCTAAAGCTCCTCTATATCCTTGATCATTGTCAAACAATGATTACTGACAGCCTGCCCATCACGCATCTTTGCTCTGAAAAGTCTCCGAGAAACTTCAAAATGAGCTGTGCGACTTTGTTCACCATACAACTCTTGGAGGTGAACTAGTATTTCTTTGGCAGTCCTCATATTTTCGTGCTGTTGCTGAAGATCATTGGACATGGATGCTAAGATGTAGCACTTTGCTTTGTTATCTTCATCCATCCACTTCTCAAGTGTAGCTCGTTGATTAGTGAATGGGCAAGCAGGTAACTCAGATGCTTCCTGATCGAGGACATGGGTAAGTTTTTCAAAATTGAGAACAATTCTCAAATTTTAGAGCCAATCTTTATAATTGGTGCCGGTCAACCTATTTGTATCGAGGATTCAGGCTAAAGGGTTTGAACTCGACATGATTATTTGTAGAGAGAATAATTTTAAATTAGATTTTATACTTATAATTATTTATTTTAGGGACTTTAAAAACAAATAAAAAACTCTCATTATTTTCTCGAATCTTTCACACTCCTAAGGTGGAGAAACGAAAACCTATACGCGATCGATTTCAAGTAGGTATTGCGGTCTCATTAATCTATACACACCTCACCTAATAATTATTGATGAGTACAGATCGATGAGTGGACAATACTTTATCCATTGCTTCACTAAGCAAGATGCAGCGGGTTAGGTCTCTAAGTCCTGTGGCCTCACCTAATAGTTATTAGCACATTCTTTAGTTAAGTCAAACCCATCATTCACCAATGGGTGCAAAGCCGTCATTGGGATCCTCACCTAACAGTTATTGAGCCGAATCCCATCTCTACCCCGAGACATCACATCAATAGAGTGGTTGTACTTTTTCGATGCAACTGAACCACTGTAACTAGTCGACAATGATCAATGCCAGGAAGGCATCCGTATCTCTACAATGATGAAAGACCTCTAGACTTAATATTTAATGAGAATATTTGGGTTTAGGTCTCTTCTAAATCAGTAGATCTGATATCCGATTGATTAAATTAGATTAGCACATCAATATGTCTAACCAGTCTAGTTGGCATGGATGAACTCGAGTCAACAAGTAACCTAATATGAAACTAAATCTCCTAATATGGCCAGGTAAGTTAAGATGCGTGGGAGTCCCCCCGTTGCTTTTCTTAGACACCAATCAAAATTGATCAGGTCAGACAACGAAACTAATTAAATAATCACCATCTAAATACTTATCTTAGACACCAAATTGGTCAATTAGAATCGATTAAATTAACCTATTGAAATAGACCTGAGCCACTCAGCCAAATTTTGGTCTTGAGTCACGATTAGAATTGATTAGATTAACCTATTGAAATAGGCCCGAGCCACTGAACCAAATTTTGGTCTTGAGTCAATGAACTCAAATCAAAATATAAATCAATACAACTAACTATAACTAAAATCAACTTTGAACCCCTTTGATCTAATCTCAATCATTCATCGATTAGGTTCAATCAACTGCTCAAAATCAAAAAATAGGTTTTAGCTTGATCTAATCAATTAGATCCTAACTGTAGTTTGATCATTTAGACTTAATTTGTTCAACCCATACCCACATGCAATAACTTAATTTTAGATCTAAAATAATTTTAGATTATATTTCATTGCATACTATTAATGGCTTATGATCTTGAAACTGTTTCAGATCTAAACCTAGTTTCATATATCAAATATATGTAGTTTCATATCTAAATTAAATATACATCATAAATATATTAATTTTAGATCTAAAACTAAATTTATATATATCAAATATGTATAAAATTAGATCTAAAATAATGATTAAAATATTTTGAAAGTATCTTTTCAAAAATTGATTCACATCAAACTCGGACAACCTTTACAATATAGGGGGTAAACCCTATATCAGGACAACCTTATACCAGTTTGATATGAACTTTTAATCATTCTAATTTTAGATCTAAATCAAAAATAAACATATCATATATGTCAATTTTTAGATCTAAAAGATTTGATTTAATTATTTTAAAAATAGTTTTTAAAATCAATCAATCTCGTGCTAGGACAACCTTTGCAGTATAGAGGGTAAATCCTATATCAGGAAACCTTATATCAGTATAAAATTGATTTTAAATCATTAAAACTTTCAGATCTAATCTAGAAATCAGATCATATGTGTTTTCAAAAAATCTGGCTCGGATACCACTGATAGAAAATAGGAGGCAGCATGTGTAGATTTTAAAATTTTGAAAACATGCAGCAAAAAATAAATTGGGTTAAACCTTTTAACCCACATGCAAGATACCAGATCTAAACCTACCCAAGTCCAAAAGAAAACATATATAATTAATCTAAAATTTAAGAAAAATATAGGATCATATCTCATTACTTTTGCATGGGTAGAAATTCACCGCTTCAGATGATCTCGAATTCGTAGAAGATGGAGCTGCACACGTGTCCAGCCTCTACAGGTATCCATCGAGATCAATCTCAATTTTTTTTTCATAGAAGATTCTTTTTCTCAAAAAGAATCTTGACCTTAAGGACTCTGATCAACTCTTTTAATCTTAACTGAGAGATCAACTCCTTGATCTGCAACCTTCTTCTTCTTCTCCTCGATCCTTGATCTATAAATCACCAGAACTCCTTCTAGGCATGTAGAAGAGAGAACACCCAACCTTTGGGCATGAAAAGGAAGAATATGAGAGAGAGGAGGCATGAAGATAGAGAGAGGAAAGGTTTTTTTGATGAAAAATCAAAATACTAAAAAATCCTAGAGAACTCCCTTTAAATAGACATAAGCCCTGACACATATTAGGAACCCTGTCATCTTAAAAAGGTAGATCCTTATCTCATAAAAATTCTCTATTTTTTAAATATAATTTAAGCAAAATAAAATCAGATATAAAAGGTAATTAATCAGCCCTTTTAAGTATGTACAATAGCTATCCATAGAATACATGTCAGGTGGTTGAGATGCCAACTCTTGACGCCCCACAAAGGGATCTCCAGCCATAAGAGATGGGGCATAGACCCCACCCTCTCTCCTTCATGCCATGACACATAAGAGGGGGTGGGCCCCTCTAGAATATGGTGCTCAATAATTTTTTAAAAAAAAATTATGCCACCCATTCTTCCATCTATTCTACATGCATACTTAGAGATAATTAGGAGATATGAAAGAGATAATGTTAGGATAATTATGCCAACTAATTGACTTAATTAAATTCTCTTAGATTTATAATTAAGAGCTCAATTAAATCCAAATGAATTTAGGTTAGGTTCAAGGCTATGGACTTGATCAAATCAAAGTCTCGAGAAGAATTAGGTTTAACCATGTGCTAGCATGATTCTCATAAATCTAATAGAGTTTCAAATAAACCTTAACTCAATTAGAACTTCATAAGCCTAATTGGTAAATTCGAGATTAAATCCCTTAATGTATGACCCCATAAGTTTCATTCTATCTGATAGTGAGATATATTATAATCTCTATCACAATATCATCAAAACTCTTTTTGATAAATTGAAATATTTTTAATTCTATCCTTCGAGCGTCATCAATCATCAAGATGATGTCCGATGATCTCACAATCCATCAGTGACACCTAACAGTATGTAGTGGCAATCTAGTAGAATGAAAATATGAAATCTTAAGTGCAGTTATCGTATGATTTAGTCCTTCTATCGTGAGTTCTAACTTGATGGAGGTCATGGAGAATTCGTCAAACCCCATCGTCTGTCTTATGTAAGATTGGCTCGACTCAAATTCATTTGTGAATCTCATAAAAACTCTTTTTCAGTATTCATACTTGCTTTGGCTAAAAAATTTTTGAACTCAATCTCGTAAATCACATAGGACTTCTCCTTTTCTACCAAGGTTGATAAATTTTATCTAGGTACATCCTACTCCAAACAGCGAATCTGAACCTACTGAAGCCAATGTACACAGTAAGGATCCGAATGGCTAGGGATCAAGAAAATATGCAGTCAAACTCAGTAGCCTCATGCGAATAGTCAATATTACCGCAGGTCAAAAGATCACTCATACCACTACAGCATCGAGAAGACCACTACGAGTGAGTAGACATCCATGTGGTTCTCATGTTGGTCACACTCAGTGCAAGTTATTCTCTAACAACTACCTGCATCTTTACCCCAGTGTCTCTACACTGTAGATCCAAGACTCATCTACCCACAAGGAAGGTGAACCGCGTATCGATCTCAAATAGATTGATCACTATCCTCTGTGATGATCCCTTGATCGAGAGTATTTAGAAATTAACCACTAATTAATGTATGTCTTAAATTCTTAACTCTTTAAGAATATATAAAAATTATCTTTGTTAATTTTTAGGATTGAAAAGAAAAAAGTCCTTTATTTATAATGAAAGTATTACAAGTACAAATTTAGGCCCAAAAATCATAATGTGTCAGCCAACAATTGACTTCTATGGTACAAATCTAACAATGTACATGTCTAACTAGCATCCTATATTAGATAATATCACTAAAGCCTATCTTTGGCATAGTTGACTTAGTCATCTTTTATTGAAAAGGGTGAATGAGCCAGTAATATTTTGAGTTTGATACATATTGATGTATTTGTACTCATGAACATAAGTGCCAAAAGAGGGCTTTAGCACTTCATTAAATCTTAGACAACCTATCTTAGCATGGGTGTATCTTACTTATGAAGCGCAAGTTTGAATCGGTTGAAATGTTCAAATGATTCCATAATGATGTAGAAAAATAAACTACATAGAGTATTAGAACTTATCAGTTAGACCGATGAAGTAAATATCTTAATAGTAAGTTTTAGGTATATCTAGGAGAGATTTGGGTTCTCTCTCAATAGATATCTACTAAGATGTCACAATTTAAAAGGATGTCTAAAAGGAAGAATCAAACTTTGTTAGATATGGTTTGATCCACTGTGGGTTGGCTGGTCTACCTGAGGTTATGTTTTAGAGACTACTTGATATGTGCTTAAAAATATTTTGAGCAAATTGGTTACCAAATCTCCATATGAGATATAGACTTAGATAATTTGATGCTCTCTTATCTTAAGATTTGAGGTATCGAGCTTATGTGAAATATATACTAACCGACTAGCTTGGATCTTGATCTAATAAATATTATTTTAGGGTATCCCAAAGAAATTAAGGATATTCCTTCTATCTTCCAAATGAACATAAGATGTTCGTAAGTCTTAAGGTATTCTTTTTGAAAAAGAAGTTCCTTAGTGAAAGAACTGTTGCCGTTAAGAATAAGCTTGGTGAAGCTTGATAGATAGAGGAACTGACTCTAACACATAAACCAACAAAACCAGATTTGATTAGATCAAACCAGAAGTCCGATGTAAAGACATCTTTGAGTAAATACGATAGAATACCATGTCAGCCGAATAGATACTTTAGTTTCTAGGTTCGGGATGGGGATTTGATCTCTCATACAGATGCCATATAGGGATCTAACTTTGAAAAGTAGCTTGGAGCCATTAAATTTGAAATGAAGTCCATGAAGATCGATAATGTATGGATATTCATTGATTCACCTGAAGGGATAAGATCCATAGGGTATAAGTGAATTTTAGATAGATAAGAGGCACAGATGGAAAGGTGGAGACCTATTAATTTTGTCTGATTGCCAAGAGATTTCATCAAGGTATAGTGTTGACTATGATGAGACATTTTTTCTTTTGGCAATCCTCAAGTCCATTCGGATTGAATTAAACTTCTCAAAGTTAGAATATTTATTTTAAACATATAGTTTTATTGAAAACAAAGAAGATTCCTATATGTATAAATGGGCTGATAGTTCTATAATATTATTCTTTATATTGTTTGTGGATGAAATAATAACATCCCTACATTATAGGGAATAAAAGCTTGGTTGTCATCTCTGTTCTCCATAAAGATTTAGAAGGTTATGAGAACCATCCTTAAATATTTGTAAAATACTAAAGACCAATAGCTTATTTATGGAGAATCTGACTTAAAATCTATAAAATATTGATTCCAGTTTCTAGTCGGATTGAAATAATAAAATTATGTCAGGTTATATTTTTATCTTAAAAAGAGGAGCGATATGCTGAAAAGTTCCATGCAGTATTTAGTAGCCAATTTTGTCTACGATATAGAGTTCTTTGCAATGTTGGATGCTAGTAAAGAAGTTGTTTGGTTATGAAAGTTCATCAGCGAGCTTGAAGTGGCACCTCTATTGATGGTCCAGTCCTTCTGTATTGATAGCAGCACTAGAATCATAGACCAAGCTGAAAAACTAATGTTCCATCTAAGAACTAAACACTTTCTGTATTGCAATCACCTTATCTGAAAAGATTGAGGTAAAGTCGATCTTAGAAAGATCAACTAAAAGGAGAGCTTAGCCGACCCATTAACTAGAGTAATCGGATCTAAGGAGTTCGATGATCACAAATGGAAGATGGATATTTGATACTGATCTAATTGGCTTTAGTCCAAATGAGAGTTGTTGGAAAATATATCCTAAAGTCAATCATCTAGGTTGTAGATGATTATGCTCCGTACATGTATATGAATTATAAATTGATAAAAATTATCTGACAGATTCATCATAAGGAATATATTTTTTTAAATAGAACTCATGTATTATGATGAAGTCCTTAGAGCTACTTTCAAAACGATAAAGAAGGATTTATCGTGTAGTTCTTAAATTCTGCTCATGATCAAATGATACAATTGTTACAAGAATGATAATTGTATCAAGTGTAAGCCGTTGTGTGTCATGTTAGTTTGTTGTCCTCTTAATCAAGGTGTGTGGAGATACGAGTATGGCATACAGATAAAATATAGGAGTATGTTTTACTGAGTGTGACCAACTCCGGAGCACTCTGCTATCAAAGATTGCTCTGATGGGATATGGGTATAAGTATCCTTCTGATCTGAGGCTGTCTCGATGACTTGCAAGCAACTCATTGTACTTTGATGCCAAACTATCCAAATTTCTAATTCGATGATGAAAGAATTTTGGGTATAGTCAAGTACTTGTAAAATTTGAGTGCGAGTCAAGATGGGATTGACCACTCCAAGTAAAATTGAAGATGATGCATCATTGTGTTTTAATTTAGCAAAACTCTAGTCAGAGTAGTCCTAGTGAGATGTCACAAAATTTTTAAGGTTGAGACACAATGTGGACCACTCATGCAGGGTTGACAGTTTAACCCTAAGTCATCCTTAAACATCGAGAGTCAAAGAGATAAATTACACAGTAACTATATCCACATAGGTTTCTGAGTATTGCTGAGCATACATTCGGTCTATCCAGATGTTGGGTCCAATCGCTAGATGGTTACATCAATTAGTACAAAAATTATTCTTGTGCTACTGGCTTAGGTTCAAATCTATAGGGTCACACATATAAAGTACCTATCTGATTAAATGGTTGATCAACGATTATAAATCATTAAAAGATTTAATTATCAATGTGATTGATGATTAATCCTATGCAAAGGTTGCAATAAATCATTTACCAAAGATTGATAAATTAAAGAAAGAATTAATTAACAATTTGATTGTTAATTAACTCAATTTGATTGAGCAATGGAGATTGGATAAAATCTAATTGAATTGGATTCAATTAAGATTTTTTTGGATTGATTGGATCAAGTCCTAATTGATCTTAGGCCTTGTTTCAATTGATCTTAAGGATGCAAATCAAATTTAATTGAATGGGGTTTAATTTAATTTGATTTAGGTTTGATTGAATCAAATCCTATTGAATAATAGGCTTGATTGGATCAAGCCCTATTGAATAAAAAGTGCTTCCTACAAATGGGATTTTAATCTAACTAACTTCCTAATAGGATTAGGGCCTAATTGATTTCCTAATTGGACTAGGACCTAATTAGTTAGTTTGTTATAACTAATTCCTAAATTGATTAGGTTTGGTCCTAGAGTTAGTTATGGATTTGACCAAGAATTAATGGAGTCCTATTTGGACTAGGACTCAACCAAACTTGGCTAACTAACTTCCCAATCCCATGTGCCTATTTATTCTCCATGCCCCACTCCTTTCACCATGAGATATCCATGCCCAAAGAAGAGCCACACATCCCCTCTCTTCTGTGAAGAAATATAACACCCCCTTCTCTCCCTCGTCACCTATTTTTTAAGGATGGGCCGTCCAAGGGTTGGACACCCCATACTCTTCCACATCAAGCCTCTTCTCCAACCCCTTTTGAAGAAATTTTTTGTAAGAATTTACTGTTAGTTTTAAGGCATCAAAGAGAGCCTCTCTTGCTGATTTTACAGTAAAAAAATAGAGAAGAAAGGTTCTTCCCAGCAAGAGGAAGAAAAGGAAGAAGAAAGGTCTTCTTTCTAGTGTGCAGTCCTTGGAGAAAAAAGGGTTCTTCTCCTATATTTCTTCTTATTTTTTTCTTAGCAGAAAAATTAGATTAGATCTAATTTTTAATATGAAGATTTAGAGAAGAAATACTAAAAAAACCTGGTTGGGCATTGGGGGCTTCCTAGGGCTCTAGATCATGAAGAAAAAGGGAGAAGAAAAGAGAAGAATGGTTCTTCTCTTTGTTGGATGTATGTCCTAGAAGTCAATCTTGACTGACACATATCATATTTTTAGGATATAATTTTATACTTAATGGATATTTATATTATCATTCTATTTTATGTGTCCTTGAATCATCCAAGAGATTAACAAGATGATGACACATATTCTCAAAGAGTTGAGAATTTGAGACATGTGTCATTGATGATTAATTTCTAAATTACTCCTGATCATAGAATCATCATGGAGATGATGATTGATCTAGATAGATCAGTGCATGGATCGTTATCTTCGGACAGATGAGTCTCGAGTCTATGGTGTAGTGATATTGGAGAGAGAGTGCAGGTGGTTGTTAGAGAACAACTAGCACTGAGCGTGACCAACACGAGAAGTCACATGGATGTCTGCTCATTTGTTAGTGACTTTCTCGATGCTATAGTTATATGACTGGTCTTTTGATCTGAGGTGCTACAGCTACTCACAGTGAAACTGCTGGAGTTTGACTACACATAAACATGGGTCTCAATAAGCCCTTATAGTGGATGTTGGTGACAATTGATCCACTATAAGAGTAGGATATGCACCAAGATGGGATCTATTGATCCTAGCAGAATGGAGTAATCCTATGAAATTTAAGAGACTGAGTCCTTAAGTCTATGGCCATAGTAGTGTGATTGATGAAAAAGAGTTTCTATGAGAATCACATATGGACTCGAGCTGATTGAATCTATCATATGATCGATGATGAAGTTTGATAATTTATCTATGACCTGCCATCTGATCGAGACTCACGATAGAGGATTGTATCATATATTAACTGTACCTAGAGATTCATCATCTTTTATTCTGCTGAATTGCCACTACATACTGCTAGGTGTCACTGATAGATTGTGAGACCCACGAGCATCATCTTGATGATCGATGATCCTTGGTGGGCAGAGTCAGAATAATTCCAATCCATTGAAAAGAGTTTCAATAATATTCTGATAGAGATCATAATATATCTCACTATCAGATAGAATAGAACCTATGGGATCACACACAAAAAGACTTTTGACTGATTAGATGGTTGAATTATGATTATGAATTGTGATAGAATTTGATTATCAATTTGATTGATGATTAATCCAATGTAAAAGTTATATTAAGTAACTCGCTAAAGAGTTAGTAAGTTATAGGAGGATTAATTAACAATTAGATTGCTAATTGGCTCAATTTGATTGAGCTATGGAGCTTACATCAAGTCTAATTAAGATTTTAATTTGACTTGACATGGGTTTGATTTGATCAAGCCTAATTGGGCTATAAGATAATCAAATTGCATGGAAGAATAATTTCTTGTTGAATTAGGATTTAAGTTTTACTTAATTTTTAATTAGACTAAGATCTAAACAAGAATGTTTGAGTTCCTATTTAGACTAGGAATTTTCATCTTCATGGGTGCATCAAATCCTAATTGGATTAGGATTAAGTTGAGTTTGACTCAAACACCAAGAGAGAGTCCAAAAGGACTAGGACTCCTTCTTTAATTAGGTGACATCTAATCTAAATAGTTTAGACTCTAAATTAGATTTAAATTTTTATCTATTTGAATCTAATCAATTTTTAATATGATTAAAATTGGTTAGAGTTTAAATTGATTTAAATCAGCCACCTAAAGAAGGGTCCTAAAATCTTAAAACTCTCCCTCTCCATGCACCATATGAAGTCCCACACCAACCAAATTTTGGATACCTATTTTCTCTCTTTTTGCATGAGCTTTTAGCATGTAAGAACCATGAGAATCTCTCCTATTTCCATGTGATATCTGGGTGCAAACAAAAATTAGGTGGGCGGCATAATAAAGAGAGAGTCCAAGTAGAGAGTCCAAGGCTACTTGGACTCTTATTTCCTATCTAAACTCTATTCCTTCACCTATTTAAACCTAGCACCATATGGAGTGTTGAAGATGGCTGATGGTGATCAGATTTGAGATGCCAAAATCAGAGGAAGATTTGTGTGAAAAATTCAAGGGGAGAGGGCACGATGAATAGGTCCTTGGCATGAGGTAAGTAGGTGCTTATCCCTTCTTTCTTACCAACAACCAAGAGTTGGTTGTTAGGATCATATATCTCTCTTTCTTGTCCATGTTTGGATATGGATTTTTTCTCTCCTCTTTTTCCAAAAGTTGGATAAAATTTTTACAACTCTAGCGTAGAGATTTGGTACATGAGTTTAGGAAGAAAAGAGAAGAAAAAGTTCTTCTCATGATCTCTAATGTAGAGATCAACATCTTTCTATTTTCTTTTTCTTCTCTAAGAGTGTCTTGAGAGAAAAAAAAAAAATTTAACCATTAAGATGCGATCTCTGCAAGGGAGCTAGCATTTTGGTGAGATCAATAAGCTTCTGATCAGATCAAAGTCTCAAGTGGATATCCGTAGAAGCCGAACACTTGTGCAGCTTCAGAGATTTTTGGAAGATATTCATGATCATCAGTTCACGGTGAAGATCAACTCATGCCAAGATATAGAGTTTATTTATTTTTTTCTATTTAATTTCTATATTTGAATCCTATCTCACATATGTCGATCCTATTTATGGTATTTAGATTTGATCTTATGCATGCTTAAATTAAATTAGATTTAATCTGAAAATTTTTAAATTCTCTTACGTACTTATTTTGAAAATTTTTGTATGTATAAATTATGAAACCCCAACAGTGGCATCAGAGCTATGTTATATGCATGAGATTAAGATTTTGATCTGAAATCTGTAGAGAAAAATTTTATATCTAAAAATTTTTGATGTCGTTCTGACATAAGGTTGTCTTGACATAACTTGTTATGCTGAATGGTTGTCTTAGAATGATGTTAAAATTTTTAATTAAATAAAATTTTAGATCTAATTTTTTACATATATGTGATATATGTTTTATCATTTGGATCTGAAAAGAGTTTTGAGATCTATTTTGATTCATATATATGATATATGAAAATATTTTAGGACTTCAATTTATTTCTATGATCTGAACTTATTCATGTATATGATATATATTTATATGTATGATCTAAAATTATTTCAAGATCAAAATATACTTTTTATGTAAAGAATTTAGATCTAAAAATTTAGATTTAAGATCTGAAATTAGTGTTTGTGCATGAGAGATTGGTCATGGGTAGATCAAATTAGATCATGTAATTAGATTATATCTGAAATTTTTGATTTGATCATATTGGGTCTGAATCGATTTAACAATTGATCAAATCGAGTCAAGTATTAATTAGAGTGAGATTAATAAAGCTTAAGATCATACAATTGTTGTTGATCGAATCGATTGACATCCATATGTAGAATCGATTAACCTAAGGACCTAATTCAGCTCTATTGCTCGAATCTGATTCACCTAAGCTAACCTATTTGGATCAATTATCCAATTGATGTCTAAGATAAGTAATTGAAAGATAGTTATTTAATTGGTTTCATTCACTGATCTGATCAATTTATTAGTATCTAAGACAAGCACTGGGGGGACCCCCACAATCTCTACTTACCCGATCAATTTGAAAGATTGATTCTCAAATATGGTTGCTTAGCGATTTAATTTATCCCATGCCAATTAGATCAATCATGTGATGACTGATTAGATGAGATCTAAACCTAAACCTCTTCATAAATATTAAGTCCAATGATCTTCTACTATTGTAGATGTGTGGGCATGTTACCGATGTTGATTGTTCTCAGCTAGTCATAGTAGTTCAGTTGCATCGAGAACATGCAACCACTCTATTAGCAAAGAGTTGCTCCAGGGTAAAGATGAAGTTGGACCCAATAACTATTAGGTGAGGGATCCAATGACGGCTTTGCATCTGCTTGTGAACGGTGAGTCTGACTTAACTAAGGAGTGTAGACAATAACTGTTAGGTGAGCCCACATGACTTAGAGACCAAGTAGCTGCAACATACTTAAAGAAGTATCTGGGCAAAGAGTTATCCATGCATCGATATTCATTTGTATTACCAATAACTGTTAGGTGAGGTGCATGACATTAGTGGGACCGCAGCACCCACTAGAAATTCAGTTGTCATGTTAGGATTTTTATTTCTCCACCCGAAGAGTGTGGAAGATTTGATAAAATAGTGAAAGTCTTTTTGCATCTAAAAGTCTCTAGAGTAAATTATAAAATAAATACAAATATCTAATTAGAATCTTTGCTCTCTGTTGTTCATTATGTCAGCTTCCAATTCTCTAGCTCAAATTCTAAATATCAATCGATTAACCGAAACTAATTATATAGACTGGCTCACAAACTTAAGAATCATTCTTAATTTTTAAAAAATTAAGCAATGTTCTCTACCAGATTATTCTGATGTTAACAACTTGTCTAACTCAAAGTCAACGAGCTATACTTAATAACTGGATGGACAATGTCAATAAAGATGGGTGCTATATGTTGAAGTCATATTAGATGAACTCCAACGTATGCATGAGCACATGTACACTGCCAACGACATATTGATTCATCTACAAGTATTGTGAGGTAATTAGAGTCGCACAGCATATGAGATGCATGATGGACAGTCAGTCTATGATCGTTATTTGATGATGATCAAGGATATTAAGGAGTTCAAAAGGCTCGACATGATCATGCACAAAGAATTGCTTATGGATTTGATCCTGTGATCCCTGTTTAGTTTATATAGGTAGTTTACGATAAACTACCATATGAATGACCTTATTGGCATCTTATCTAAATTGATCAAATTGTTGGTAATAAAAGAACATTGAAAGAGTTTAGAGGTAAATACCTGGAGAGCCTAAAGAAATAAAGACATGCTTAGAGTAGGCATGTCAAAATTGTTCAATACTATCCTTACGATTTCTTCTTCTCCCAATTGAACTATAGACTCTAGTGATTTTATAGAGTCGATGGAAAGGTAGAAGACTGAGGAAGTAACCCTTGAAATTGGCAAAAGGACAAGAGTTGCTGCTGTGGCCATGGGTATATGTCCTTTGTGATCATCATTTGGATTCAGTTCTTAGAGACAATCTCTATCATTTGCATGATGATGTATTTGTGAACTTAATTGAGCAAGCAGTGAGTGCCATTGGATCTGAGAGATCCAGAGTTGAGATAAACCTTAAGTATATGTGGAACCTTAGGCTAAGTCATATAGGAGAAGAAATGATTAACAAACTAAAAAAATATAGGCCTTTGGGCTTATTGACTATTTAGTCATATCTAGTTTGTACATCATCTCTTTGAAAAAATATGACCAAGCTACTCTTGTGAGACAAGAAAAAAAAAAGGGGGCCACTAAAATACTTATCCTAATACACATTTGATGTGTGTAGCCCATATGATGTGTTAATAAAAAGAAGTTATCTCTATTTGTTACCTTTATCGATGATCAGTTATGGTATGGATAAGTATATGAGATATAAATCTAAAATTTTTGAAAGGTTCAAAGAATTCAGATGAAAGTAAAGAAGCAAATCGATAAATTTTTAAAGATACTTCGATCGGATCGAAGATGTGATATCAATGAAAAAAATTTCTTGATTATCTCATAAAATAATATTATTTCATATTAGACCCCTCTTAGTACATCTCAACTTAGTGAGATAAGAAGAGTCATGGGACCGTATGAGATATGGTCCAATCCATGATGGAATTCATTGATTTATTTTGTTCCTTTAGGGACATACTTTAAATCTATAAAATTGGGTTCTTCTAAACCTGTTCCTACCACATCGTATGAGATATAGCATGGTGAGAAATAAATCTTGATTATTTCAGGATCCAAGGATGTCTAGCCCGTGTCAAGAACAGCAAGTGAATATATTAGAGGATAGGTCTATAAAGCTCATCCTAAAAGAGTTTGAGATACTACTTTTCTTTTGAAAGATTGCAATGTGATTGTGACCCAACATGCTATCTTCTTGAAAAATTGTTTAATCAAGATAAAGCAGTGGGAGAAAAGTTAAGCTCGAAGAGAATATCTCTGAAGAGCAATGAGCCAGTATACATATATTCCTCCTCCACCTTGTACATATAGTAGGATCTCTAATTCTCTCAAAAGATATTTGGGTATGCTTAACAGAGAATGTAGAGAAAATCATTCTCATGGGAGATGGAGAACATAGAGATAATCTCAGAACCTACAATGAGACGATGTTGACATCGACTCCAAAAAAAGGATATGAAATAGCTTTTCTGAATAGATATCTTTTGAAGATTTCTATATGGAGTAGCTTATGAATTTCACTTCTCGTGATATGAGATCACAAAGTCTGTAATAATCTTAGAGTTGGAACATTCATTTCGATGATATGATGAAATTGTTTGATCAAAAATGAGAAATTATGTATTTCCCAAAGGATCAGTGGGAGTGTCCAATACTGACATCGGTTAAAATATGGTTGAATATAAAATTTTTCATGAAAGACATAAAGCAAGCATGCTAAAGATCTATAAAGATAGATGCAATTGGATGCTTGTTTTTCACAGATAAAGTACCGAGAGTAGATGCTGAAAGGATTCAGCATAGAAATCTCGAAGAGGGGTCTACTACCCTCTTAGGCATAGATGTATGCCATGTAATATACTTGAACTGATATAGTACTGTGAATGTCACGAGTAGATATCAGTTGTATCTAGGCTGAGAGTGCTGGATTGCTGTGAAAATATCCTTAAGTACTTAAGAAGAACTAAGGATTTGTTCTTATTTTGAAAAATGATCAAAGCTAGGAGTGAGAGGATACACCAATTCAGATTTTATGTCTGATGTTAATCATAGAATATCTACTGCATGGGTATGTTCATATCGATATCTTGGAAGGATTCTAAGCAATCAATCGATGGAAGCTGAGTACACTGTAGATGTGTAGGATGTATTCTGATTTTTAATGTTAGTTACAGAATTGAATATTATGCCATCAGATACCATAACACTATACTGCAAAGACAATGGCACCATAGTCCTTACTAAAAAGCCTAGGTCTCACCAGATATCCAAGCACATAGAGCAGTAGAACACACGACTACCTTAAGTAGAAATACAAAGAGGTACAGAGAGCAAACTCTACATGAGATATGGTTGACCCACTGATAAATTACTTAGCTAGCCTAAGACTAAAGCCTGTCTTATAAAGATGGGGCTTGATGCATGGCAGATTGACTTTAGTGCAAGTGAGAGATTGTTGGATGTATGCCCTAGAAGCCAATCTTGGCTGACGCATATCAAATTTTTAGGATATGATTTTGTGCTTAATGGGTATTTATATTACCATTCATATTTTATGTGTCCATGAATCATCCAAGAGATTAACAAGATGATGACACATATTCTCAAAGAGTTGAGAATTTGAGACATGTCATTGATGGTTAATTTCTAAATTGCACCTGATCATAAGATTATCATGGAGATGATGATTGATCTGATATCTGATCGCTTCCTTCGGATAGATAAGTCTCGAGTCTGCGGTGTAGTGACACTGGAGCGAGAGTACAGGTGGTTGTTAGAGAACAACTAACACTGAGCGTGACCAACATGAGAAGTCATATAAATGTCTACTCACTCATTAGTGACTTTCTCAAAACTACAGTTGTATGATTGATCCTTTGACCTATGGTGCTATAGCTACTCGTAGTGAGGTTGCTCGAGTTTGACTACACATAAATATGAATCTCAATGAGCCCTTGTAGTGGATGTTGGCGACAGTTGGTCCACTGTAGGAGTAAGGTGTGCACCTAGATGGGATCTATCAATCCTAGCAGAAGGGAGTAGCCCTATGAGATTTAAGAGGCTGAGTCCTTAAGTCTATGGCCATAGCAGTGTGATTGATGGAAAAAATTTTCATGAGAATCACATATAGACTCAAACTGATTGAATCTATTATATGATCGATGATGAGGTTTGACGATTTATCCATGACCTGTCATCTGGTCGAACTCACGATAGAGGGACTGTATCATATGTTAACTGCACCTAGAGGTTCATCACCTTTTATTCTGCTAGATTGCAACTACATACTGCTAGATGTCACTGATAGATTGTGAGACCTACGAACATCATCTTGATGATCGATGATCCTTCGTGGGCAGAGTCGAAATGATTCCAATGCAAAAGTTGTATTAAGTAACTCGCTAAAGAGTTAGTGATTTATAGGAGGATTAATTAGCAATTGATTACTAATTGACTCAATTTAATTGAGCTATGAGGCTTGCATCAAGTCTAGTTAAATTAGATTTAATTTGACTTGACATGGGTTTGATTTGATCAAGCCTAATTGGGCTATAAGATAACCAAATTGCATGGAAGAATAATTTTTTATTGAATTAAGATTTAAGTTTGATCTAATTTTTAATTAAACTAAGATCTAAATAAGAATGTTTGAGTTCCTATTTAAACTAAGAATTTTTATCTTCATGGATACACCAAATCCTAATTGGATTAGGATTAAATTGAGTTTGACTCAAGCACCAAGAGAGAGTCCAAAAGGACTAGGACTCCTTCTCTAATTAAGTGATATTTAATCTAAATAGTTTGAACTCTAAATCAGATTTAAATTTTTATCTATTTGATTTTAATTAATTTTTAATATGATTAAAATTGATTAGAGTTTAAATTGATTTAAACCAGCCACCTAAAGAAGGGTCCTAAAATCTTAAAACTCTCTCTCTCCATGCGCCATATGAAGTCCACACCAACTAGATTTTCAATACCTATTTTCTCTCTTTTTGCATGAGTTTTTAGTGTGTAAGAACCATGAGAATCTCTCCTATTTTCATGTGATATCTGGGCGCAAACAAAAATTGGGTGGGCAACATAACAAAAAGAGAGTCCAAGGCTAGTTGGACTCTTATTTCCTATCTAAACTCTATCCCTTCACCTATTTAAACCTAGCACCATATGGAGCGTTGAAGATGGCTGATGGTGATTAGATTTGAGATGCCAAAATCAGAGGAAGATTTGCGTGAAAAATCCATAGGGAGAGGGCACGGTGAATAGGTCCTTGGCGTAAGGTAAGTAGGTGCTTATCCCTTCTTTCTTACCAACAACCAAGAGTTGGTTGTTAGGATCATATCTCTCTCTCTTGTCCATGTTTGGATATGGATTTCTCCTCTCCTCTTTGTCTAAAAGTTGGACAAAATTTTTACATCTCTAGCGTAGAGATTTGATGCATGAATTTAGGAAGAAAAGAGAAGAAAAAGTTTTTCTCATGATCTCTAACATAGAGATCAACATCTTCTTATTTTCTTTTTTTTCTCTAAGAATATTTTGAGAAAAAAGAAGATCTTTCAATCATCAAGATGCAATCTCTCCAGAAGAGCTAGCACCTCAGTGAGATCAATAAGCTTCTGATCAGATCGAAGTCTCACGTAGATATCCATAGAGGTCAGATATTTGTTGGCTTCAAGGAACCTTCGAAAGACATCCATGATCATCAGTTTACGGTAAAGATTGACTCATGCCAAGATATGAAGTTTATTTATTTTTTTCTATTTAATTTATGTATCTGAATCCTATCTCACATATGTCAATCCTGTTTATGATTTTAAGATTTGATCTTATGTATGCTTAGATTAAATTAAATTTAATCTAAAAATTTTTAAATTTCACTACGTACCTGTTTTGAAAATTTTTGCATGCATGAAACTATGAAACTCCAACACTCTTAGGTCTCTCTTTGGGTTCTTCTAGGGCTTAGGATTCCATGTTATTTTTTATATGAGAAATTAGATTAGATCTGATTTTTATCATAAAAAATTAGAGAAAAAAATTTTTCTTGATGATGCAAAAATGAAGAGAGAAAAGTTCTCTCTTATGTATGAAAGAATTGAGAAGAAAGAGTTCTTCTCTTGATCTCTATCATAAAGATCTGATACATGGATCCAAAAAGAAAAGGAGAGGATCTCTTTGTTCTTCATCTTTTTCATGTTCTTCTTAGATCAGCTAATAAAAGGTATCTTCATGAGCTAGCACTTTTGGAGAAATTGATCAGCACAAAGGCTTCGTGTGGATACCTATAGAGATCAAATGCGTGTGTGACTATTGAGTATCATGAAGAACCAACTATTATAAATTTTTGATGCGATAATCTGCTATCTGCACTTAGGTATTAGTTTTGAACTCAATTCATATTTTAGATATGATCTAAATAAAATAAAGATCTATATTTGCTAAAATTTAGATTTTAAATTTGCATACATGCATATTAGTTCATGTCATAGATCATGTATGGTATTTTTAGATTTGATCTATGCATGCATTGTAGATTAAATTATTTAATCTATATATGTTTCATAATAAAAATTTTAAAAATATATGCATAAAGCCACCATGCTTCCTTTCAGTCTATATAACTCTGTCAGAGAGATTTATCTCCAGTGAGAGAGTAAATCAAGTATGCAAGCTAAAAAAAATTATTTATGGATTAAAGCAAGCATCAAAAAGTTAGAACATCTATTTTGATGAGACAATGAAATCATTTAACTTTATCAAAAATATGTACAAGAAGACTAGTGAGAGTGCTATTATCTTCTTGATCTTGTATATGGATGACATACTACTTATTGAAAATGATATCTCTATATTACAATTGGTCAAAACATGACTATCACAAAAATTTTCTATAAAAGACTTGAGTGAAGCATCCTATATGCTTGGTATAAAGATCTATAGAATAGATCAAAAGGATGCCTGGCTTGTCCTAGTCAAGATACATAGACTTTGTGTTAAAGAGGATCGATATGGAGGGAAGTAAAAGAGGTTACTTGCTCATGAGTCATGGCATACAACTCTCTAAGAAGATGTCTCCTAGGACACCTGAAGAGAGAAATAAAATGAGTTCTATTCCTTATGGTTTGGCTGTAGGATCGATTATGTATGCTATGTTATGTATCAGACTTGATGTGGCTTATGCCTTGGATATTGTAAGCAGATTCAAGCAGATCCAGGAGAGGATCATTGGAAAGCTATGAAAAACATACTCAAGTACTTGATAAGGACTAGAGATATTTTTCTTATATATGAAAGATCTGATTTGAAACTAAAAGGTTATACTGATTCTAATTTTTATTTTGATTTAGATAATAGCATATCCATATCTGGATATGTGTTCATCCTGTATGGTAGAGCAGTAAGTTGAAAGAATTTCAAACAGCAAACCGTTGCTGACTCAATCACTGAGACTGAGTACATTGCTGCTAGTGAGACTGCTAAGGAGGTTGTCTGAATGAAGAAGTTCATCTCAAAATTGGATGTGATTTCAAAAATTGAACTCATACCTCTTTATTGTGATAATACTAGGACAATTGCTCAAGCCAAGGAACCATGGTCTCACCATAAATCCAAGCACATCTTAAGGTGGTTCCACTTTGTTTGGGAGATAGTCGAAAAATGTGATATGATCGTGGAAAAAGTTGACACCAAGAACAATATAACAGATCCGTTCACTAAGACCTTATCAATGTAGTAGTTTGATCATCACCTAGATAGCATGGGCATCAAGTATAGGGATGATTGGTTTTAGTGCAAGTGAGAGATTGAAAGAATTATGCCCTACAAGCCAATCATATATGGTATGCGATGGTATATTTTTCTATATTTTATCTTCTAAACTCATGTACTTGACATTGTTAATTAATAAAATAAGCATTTCAATTCATCATATGCTGCATCTTATTATTGTTTTAAGATTATAATGAACTCATAGATCTAGACAATGATTTTAGAGTCATGATGAGATCACGTCAGTGAAATCTAAAATATTTTTAGTCATTGGTTTATTGAGTCAGAGATCAATGATATCGATAAGGCTGGTACATCCTATGTATGCTTAATGGTGAGGGTGGTAGATCTCACAACCACTTATGTGGTGACACTAATACAAAGATATGGAAGATCATTAGAGAATGAGCTCACTGAATTGATCTATGAGAGAACATCTGATAGAGTCTTATTTATATGTCAGCTGATTGTTCTCTAGTGGAAGTTGTGCAAGTGATCCTTTGACCTAAGATCATCATAGTACCTTGTGTACATGAATTCATGTTTCGGTTCACTTCCTAACTTGATTCTTTGATCCTTATATGGGGTGTTCTGGATATGGTAAAGTATACATAAAGATCGTGAGTGGTCAATAAGGGATCAGTCACTCCTAATAAGAGGAACGAACATCCTCTGTGATCTCATAGGTTGATAATTCTGAAAATCTTTGGCCAAAGCAGGATGATAATTAGAAAGAAGTTTCTAATGTATCATTAACTGAATCATCACCTTCTGATCGATATATATTTAGATAAGTAATTGAGCTTGACATGATTCTATACCCAAGCTCATCTGGGATGTTGTATGATTAAAGATTGAATTACACAGTAACTTGCCAGTGAAGGATATTTTTAATATTTCTATCAAATTTTATCTCTTTCGAATTGTTATAACATATTGCTAGATATCAATCTTGACTTATGGACTCATAAGAATTAAAAGAATTTAATTTGATAATTATTAGAAAGAGTCCTAGTTAATTGGTGCAATTAGGCTGACCTAGTCTAATCGGATTAGAGTTAGGTCAAGAGTCTGAGTCCACTACTGGCTAGATTTGGATCCCAATGGGTCACATACTTTGAGATTTGATCTTAATCTAATTTAATTAAGATTTAATATAAATTCTAAAGGATAAATTGATATGCTAGCACATTGTATTAACCCGAATTTTCAATTAGGTTAGTTCAAATAAATTTGAGCTAGTCTTAACCTATTGCCTTTGATCTAATTAGATTAGGTCTAATTTATTTGATTAATTTCCTTATCTTAGAAGTATTTCAGATGGGAAAAGAGTCCTCCATGCCACTAGGCCCACACCATTTATTTATTGTCGCCCCATATTTATTGGCTCCTAAGAGAAGGAAGAGTCCTTCTGCATTATAGCACCTAACCACCTTCTATTTATTCACTCATTCCTTAATTGTCACATGCTAAATTAATTCAAAAAATTTATGAGGCATAGAAGAAGAGGAGTTCTTCTGTATAAAGGCTCATATGTACTAATTAATTCATTAGAGATTTAATGCTGCACATAGGAAGATGGAGCACCAAGAGTTGGCGGCCCTTGGGACTCCCTATCGTTTCTTCATCTCATATTTATATGGGATGTCTCACATGGGTTAAACTCCTAAAAAAATTAGTTCTTAGGTGTGTGATAAGATAAGAAAAAGTTAGAAAAAAAATTAGAGCAAAAAGACAAAAATATTGAGTGAAAAAAATAGAAAGAAGAGAGGAGATAAAAAAGGCAAGTGTGGTGTGCTTGTCCTAGAGTTTGATTTCTTCATGTATTAGAGTATAAAATCAAATTCTAGGTTGTGAGATTTCTGGAGAGAACTCTCTTGGCATGGTCCTAGTAGAGAAATTGAAGGCAAATGGATGTTGGTGTGATTGTTTTTTGGGAAGGAAGTCGATAGCATACTTATGAAGAAAAGACTGCGGCGCTGCACCAGTTGGGAAGGATCTTGATCATCTTCCGTGTGGATCACCGTTGGAGGACTTTTACTTTGGTGTCTCATGAAAATCATCATTTTACTATATTTCTTATTTTAGAAAGTATAAGTTTCTAACTCTTTGCATGCTTAATTTTGGTTTGTTCAACATCTACAAGGTGATTCTAGGGTTTGAGTTTCAGTTGGCTAGTTTTAATTGTTAAAGCTTTTGATATAAATGTTAAAATTTTTTAAAAAATTTATATTTTGCTGTGTGACTGAAATCCAACATGATCCACCTCCACATAGAGCTCCACCTTGCTCTGGACTCCTCCTGGCTCCTGAAGATCTACCTTGCACTGAGCTTCCAAAGCTCCACCTCGCATTGGGTTCCCCGCTAGTTAGTAATATGTCCTATCATTCTCTTTTTTTCCTCCAGAATAATCCTATTGTCATGCAACACCTTCAAAATTTCTCCACTAGCTACCATCCTGTAGCTTTTTGAATCTAGTCTGCTCAGTGAGATAAGATTCTGTCTAAAATTGGATTGTATCGAATCTCCCACAATCTACTCACTACACCATCATATGTCCTCCAACTGACCATCCCGATGCCTTTGATCGCATAACTCGATCTATCCGATAGATAAATAGTGCCCTCACTACTCTTTAGGGAGTCAAACTACTCCTCTCTGCAATATACATGATAGGAGCATGCAGAATCTAAAATCTACTGCTGGAAAGAAGTAGATACCTCATCAGATATCTCGAGGACATCATCCTCTGACTCATTGCTGGCCGTCGCTACAGTAGCCCTCGTCCGATCTTTGAGTTACGAGCAATCTCTGGTTAGATGCTCCAACTCATCACACCGATAATATCTGGTCTTACTGAAGTCCCTCATCTAAGACTTGGATTGCCCTCATCGTGATCTCCTATTGCTCTATTTACCACCTCCTACTCCTCCAAAAATTGTTAAACTGAGCTACCACCTAAGCTCGAAGTCGGATTCTCCCATCTGAGAACCTCATTCTCGAGGATCGCCATGATGAACTCATCCATCTTGATGGCACTCTTTCTCACTAAAAGAACAGTCACCAAGAACTCATACGAAGAGAGAAGCGATGCTAGCAAGACCAGCACCCTGGTCTTCTCCTCAACGTTCTCGCTAATACTAAGGAGGTTAGTGAAGATCTTCTGAAAGTGGCTGAGATGCTCCTACATGCTCTGTCCCTCAGTTATCTACTGTTGAAAAATATGTCCCAAAAAGCCAATCGTCAAGCTGTTGACGGTTGAGCAACCAAGTATTGTAATTGATTTATTAATAAATAAAATATATTTAGTATTTTCATCATAAGTTTTCATCTTCTAATGAACTCCGTTGTTATGATGAAGTCCTTAGGACTATTTAGATTCGATAAAGAGAGGATTTATTGATTAGTCCTTAAAACAGTTCATGACCAAATGATAGGCTGTTAATAAGGACGACAGCTTCTATCGAGCATAGGTCGCTGTAGGCCATATGGGTTGGTTGTCCTCTTAACCAAAGAGTGTGGAGACACTGGTATGGCATACAGGTGAGATGTACTGGTACATCATCATTGAACATGACCAACTCCTGAGTATTCTACTGTCGAGAATATCTCTGATGGGATATAGGTATAAGTGTCCCTTAGACCTGAGATCGCCTCAGTGACTTGCAAGCAACTCACTGTGCTTTGGTACTAGACTAACTGAATTTCTAATTCAGGGATGGAAGGCTTCTGGGCACAGTCAAGTACTTGTGAAGTCAGAGTATGATTGAGATGGGATTGACCACTCCAAGAGTTGGAGAAGAATGAGTCACTGTATTTCAATTAGCAAAACCTTGGCCAGGATAATCCATCAAATGGATTTGATATTTTGAAATACAATGTGGACAACCTGATCAGAGTTGACAGTTGAACTTTGAGGTATCCTATGATCATTTTGGTCAAGGGAATGAATTATATGAAAACTATATCCGCATGGGTTCTAAGGATGTTGTTCTACACATTCGATCTATCCGGTCGTCGGGTACCATTGCTAGATGATCACTTTGATTGGTACAGGAATTTATTCTGTACTACCGACTTAGGTTCGGACCTATGAGGTTACACACATTAGAGTTCATGATCCGATCGGATGGTTGATCAACGATTAAGAATCGTTCTAGGGTTAAATGATCAATATGATTGACATTTAACCCAGTGCAAGTGTTGCAGGAGGATCGATTAGCAATGCGATTGCTAATTGACTTAATATGATTAAGCCAATGAGTTGAGATTAAGTCTAATTAAATATAATTTAATTAAATTTAGTTTGGGCTTGATTGGATCAAGTCCAATTGGTTTATTGGATAAGCCAAGTGCAAGAAAAAACTAGTCCTAGTTCAACTAGGACTTGGGTCAATCTAATTTCTAATTTGATTAAAAAATTAAATTAGATTTAAATCTAATTTAATCTGATTAAATTAGATTTTTAATTAGGTTAAGATCTATTTTAATTAGATTGATCTAATTTTATTTTGATTTGATTTGAGAAACCAAATTAAAAAAGTCATAAGATAGAATCCTAGTAAGACTAGGATTCCACCTTGCGCCACATAAGCCTTCCCCACGCCCTCTCTCTCATTCAACGCCAATCTCCTCCTATTTTGTGCGACAAAAGCCCTCTCCCAGGTCTCTCCCACGTTCACAAAAGGTTTCCTCTCTTCTTTCTTACATGGAAGATGGTTTGGATCAAATCAAAAAGGAATAAGTTTGGATTTCGAATTCTATGAGATAAAGTTTTAGAAATCCAAAACTCTTTCAATTTTGCACCGAATCTATCCAAATTTTTTTTGAAATTTTTATGGATTTTAGGGTATACATTGTGCACCCTTTGATGGTAATCCATATATGAAAATAAGGAGGAGGTGCTCAAGAATTGGGCGCCCCTTAACTTGCCATGTTTGGATAAGCCTTGACTAGGTATTTGACCTAGAGAAGGACTCTATCATATCTCTCTATATAAAATGAGTTTTTTTATAAATTTTTTGAGAAGATATAGATTTGAGAAATCTTTAGTCCATCCAAAAATTAGAGAGAAAGACCTTTGGGTCATGGAGATATAATAGACACAAGTTAGGGTGTCTAGAGAGAAAAATGAGAAGAAGAAGAGGCTCTTCTTCTAGGGTTGTTTGTTTTCATATCTTTTCTCCCTCCATCTTGAGTTTCCTGAGAGCATCTCAGATCTAAAACTCTTCCTCCTACATTTTATCTTTGGAAGAGTCCAAATCAAAAGAAGGAGGCACCTGATCAACCATCAAAGAAGGATCAGTGCAGAACTAGTATACTGTGCTGATTTCCTGAAGCAGGACTTCTAATCGAGATTCGTGGGCTCGTGTGGATGACTCCTGAAGGCTGGATGCATGTGTGGCTTGCAACATCATTCTCAAGCTCAGATCAGTGAGGTTAGAATGTCTAACTTGCAAGGTAATAGATCTGATCTATTGTTTAACACATACATTAGATGTAGTATAGAAACATGTTGATATGATCAACATGTAGTTCATGCTATATTTCTATATTTTAATTTTTGATTTAATACTATGTAATAATTATATAATAAGATCTTAGATCTAGAGATTCTCTAGTTTTAAAAAATAAATTTTAATTTATTTTAGTCTTTCGCTGTATGATCTTGAAAAAGTTTCAAGATCTAACCCTGAAACCCTAGATCTGGTTCCTACAATTGGTATCAGAGCTTAGGTTCTTTATTACATGATTATTTATACATGTTTAGATTATTTCTTAGATTAGATTTAATTTATAATCTAATTATTAAATCTAAAATTAAAATTTTAGATCAATCACGAACTGCAACGTTATCCTGCTGTAAGGTTTACCCCTTACAGTGCAAAGGTTGTCCTAGTTTGTGTAGATCTATCTTTAATCATAAATTTATTAGATATGATCTAGATTAAATTTATGATTTATTAGATTTAAAAAGTATTTAAATCTGAAATAAAATCTCTTTGTTAATAATTTTTGTGCAAAAAATTGTTTAAAGTTGAAATTGTTTCAATCACATGAACCTGTTTAGATTAGATCTAAAGTAGTTTCATGTTTATTTCACTTGTATCTTGATTATGAATCAAACATGCAATATGGTTGGTAGAATCATATTGTAAAATTATTTTACAAATATGAAAATTATTTTTTGAAAAGTCGAACCCAACCCTCAGCCCAAAACTTAATTAAGAATTAAGAAATTGTTTGATTAGGTTCTAGGATTGTGAATTGAAGAACCTAAGACACAAACCATAACACATTGGGTTAATGGGTTAGTAGGAATTAGGTCCATTAATTGGGTTAGACCTATGGTTAGATTAAAGATGGACTTAATTAGAGAATTGACTAAATCTAATCAATTGTTGTCTTAGATTAGGTCAAGGATTCTCTAGATCAATTACAATAGTTGTAGTTGGTCAAGTCCATGTCTTTAACGAGAACCAAATGGACTTGATTCTTGGCTAAGTGGTCTAGCACGAACTGTTAGGTTGATCTAATCGAAACTAATTAAACCAGTTGGTGTCTAAGGTAAACCAGACCGATGGTTTTTAATTGGGAGCCCGCTTACCTGGCCATTTCTGATGGTGTCTAAGGCAAGCTTTGGCAGACCCTCCCACTGATTAAACTTACTGGCTCTTGATGAAATTATGTTTTGATCAGATCACTTGACTATTCGAGCTGACCCATGTCAGCTAGGTAAATCAGTGTGACTGATTTAGGTGCTCCTAGACTAGCCCTTTTAATGGTCTCCCTTAAGCTGACTTGGTGAAGCCAGTGGGAGGATCATGATAAGCTGGTTCATCTACCTCATCCTCTATATTATTTAAATTTTTTAAAATTATTAGGTCCTTAAAATGATAAAGTTATAGAGATAACTGAGTCATAGCCTCCCATTAAGGTGTTTGATAATGAGTCCATTAACTCAATAATCATTGCAGATCCAAAGGCCTGGTGATTGTTGACTAATAAAATTATCACTCATCATATGACGACTTGGAAGGGTCTCTCTAATGGTGGTTAAGTGAGCCAACCAAAGTTGGGCTTAATCATTTATTGGTTAGATACATCAAGTATAATCATGTTAATGGTTGGACCTAACCGGATCCTTACAGTGGAGGCCAAAGCCTACTGATTAGGTTTCTGGGGCAAAATTAAAATTACTAAAATTATTTAAAGAAACAATTGGTTATGAACCTACCGTTAGATGTATATGGGTTGGCCAACCAAAGTTGGGCTTGTGTGCAGTCTAAGTGGATTCTAGTACCCACTAAGGAATTAGGGTAATTCCTCAAATTGGAGGTAGAGGCTACCAATTCGAATAAAATAATGGGAGAAACTTTTTGATTAAAGTCTAAATCTTTAGGTTTAATGAATTAATTACTAATTAGGTTATGATTTTCTTTTGTACAGATATGGCCACTTCCCTATCGCTCCGATCATTGTTGGACAATGATAAGTTGGTGGGACCCAACTTCGATAGCTGGTACCGAAAGTTGAAGATAGTCCTGGAGCATGAACGGATCCTATATGTGATAATGGATCCTGCACCTGAAGAGCCAGCTGTCAATGCACATGGAACAGTCAGAGACACATACCAGAAGTGGCTCAGTGATCGGACCATGGTGCGCTGTATCATGCTGGCTGCCATGAGCGACGAGTTCAGTCGCAGATTCGAGATGGCTCAGCCAAAGGACATGCTTCAAGTGTTGGAGGATGCCTTTGGCACACCCGATGACGTGGAGAGGCACAAGACTAGTTGTGCCATCTTCAACGCCAAAATGCAGGATGGTGTCTCTGTCACTGATCATGGATCATGTATTGTACATGATCGAGCTGATGGAATGATTGAGCAAGCTCGGCTTTCCCTTGCATGAGCAGCTTGGAAAAGATGCAATACTGAACTCGCTGCCCAAGTCTTATCTCCCATTCCTCACTCATTATAGAATGACAAAGCCTGAAGTAAACTACCACGGATTACTGGAGTTGCTTCAGAACTTTGAGAAAGATCACCAACTCCATAAGGAGTCGGTGAACTTAGTGGGAGGATCATCTTCTGGTTCTCGACCCTTTAAGAAAAGAAAGAAGAACAAGAAGAAGAAAGTGAAGAAGGTGCAAGTTCAGGCAGGGACATCAGTGCAGGGCCAAACCAGAAAGATCAAGCCTGATAAGAGTCTATTCTACTGGCAAGCACCCTAGATTAGATAGTGTGTGTCAGATATCTACTTATGGCATTGTAGGCTAGGTCATATAAACAAGAACAGAATAAACAGGTTGACTCAAGAGGAAATCCTCAAAGTTAGTGATTATGAATCATGTTGTGATCCAGGTGGTGTGCCCAAGGCCCAGGGGACCAAGGCTAAGGCCAAGGTCCATCATCCATGAGGGCTTCATGGAGGCTCTAGGGCTAGTTGGGCCCTAGGTTGAAAGGTTGTGGGCCTTTCGGGTTCTTGAGGTCTAAGTTATATGGGCCTCAAGAGACCAACTCTTTATGGGCCAGGTCTGGGTCCAGGATAGGTGAGATTAGGTCCAGTCATGGGTGTACATGGGCTTGGGTTAACCTAATCTCTCATAGAGTTGGTCAAGGGAGTTTTGGGTTTGGGTCACTTGACCCTGTGTTTATATATACATGTACTGTATAGGTTTGATCAAGCCAAGGAATACAAGACTCTTTCTCCCAAATCTCTCTCTCTCTTCTCCCTCTCTCTCCAGCCATTCTTCATGCCCCAAGAGTAAGAAACCCTAGGGTTTCTTGCCGCCAGGTCCCAAAAAGGCAGGAAAGCAAGGGAGGTGCTAGCCCCTCCCCCCTTTGTGCCGCCAGCCATTTCTTCTCTCCCTCTCTTGCAGCCACCCAAACATTATGTTCAGGACCTGGAATCTCTTGAGAAGAGGTTGGTATAAGTTCTTCTCAGATTTGGAGTTGATCTGAGGTTGTTTGAGGTGCGGGTGAGATCTCCATCAACATATCTACAGAAAAGGCTGCAGCAGGACAGATCTGCAAGGTCTATCTCCATCTATCTTATTCCCTATCTAGAACATCCTAATTTAAGATCCATAAATTAGAAGACCTCGACCCAGGCCTGATCTGATTGGGTACCAGATCTTGGATTTTTTAGAGGTGATCTTAGAGGCGTTCTTCATCTGGAACAAAAGGCTGACGGAGAAGATAGCAACCAGGCTGATTTCGTCAAAGGCCTTCAATCGAGTCCAGAAGTCTTCAGATTTGTTTGTTGCTGGTTCTGCTGCACCCAAGTCCATGGGAGGAGCCAGGATCGTGCTCCAATAGTTGGTATTAGAGCCACATTGGTGAGGAAGCGGTTCCAAGCACGAGAAGTTGAAGATCCCAAGTGCTGAAAATTTTCAGTAAGGTACCATCAAGATATATTCTATACTTCTTGATTTTATATTGCTTGTTTGGCTTGGATCCAGTCATGGACAGCAATATGAAGGTCAATTTTGAGAAGTTTGATGGCAAGGAGAATTTTTTTATGTGAAAATTCGGATGGAGGATCTTCTGGTGCAAGCAGATCTGGATCAGGCTTTGGATGAGAAGCCTGAGGGAATGACAGATAGACAATGGACATTGTTGGAGAAGAAAGCATGCTCGGTGATCAGAGGATGTTTGGCGGATGCGGCGTTGTATTCGGTGCTGGAAGAAAAGACCCCGAAGGGCCTTTGGTCGAAGTTGCACACCATGTATATGGGGAAGAATATGTGCAACAAGTTAATGCTGAAGAAGAGGTTGTATAGTCTTTGGATGCAGGAGGGATCTGATGTGATTAGCCACATTCAGAGGTTCGACCAGTTGTGCACGGAGTTGATAAATATCGGGGTGAAGCTGGATGAGGAGGACAAGTCCCTATTGCTTTTGTGTTCACTGCCAGGATCATATGACTCTTTGGTGACTACACTACTCTACGGCAAGGAGACTTTGGAATATGAGGACATGGTCTCGGTGTTGAGGCCTAATGAGCAGAGAGAAAAGTTGACCAGAGATCGGGCTCCCCAGGAGGGTTTGGCAGTAGGGGAAAGGATAGATGAGGCAGAGGCAGAAGCAAGTCCAGGGGACGGTCCAAGTCCAAGAAGGGAAAGAAAGAGATGAAATGCTTCAAGTGCAATGAGTTCGGGCACTTCAAGCGAGAATATCCACTATGGAAGAGCAAGAAGGGAGAAAGAAGTGGCTCAGAATTAGTGAGTGTAGTTGCTGGGCAGCAGGTGGAGGATGATCTACTTATGGTATCAGATGGTCACAGGCATTACACAGAGGAGTGGACACTAGACTCTGCGTGCTCACATCACTACACACCACACAGGTCTTGGTTTGTGACATACACCAAGACAGATGAGGGATCAGTGACTCTAGGCAACAATCATCCTTGCGAGGTGGCTGGGATAGGGACAGTCAGGGTGAGGATGTTTGATGGGATTGTGAGAACATTGACAAATGTAAAGCACGTCTCAGAGCTGGAAAAGAATCTGGTGTCACTAGGCTACTTGGAGCGCAGTGGATACAGCTTCAACAGTAGGGCTAGAAGTGGAGTACTGAACATCTCCAATGGAGCTATGGTAGTGATGAGAGGTAGGAGGTTGGACAATAACCTTTATCGCATGGAGGGATCTGTGGTGACCGGAGAGTCTGATGCAGTAACTGCAGCACAGGACCAGGAGGGGGCTTACAGGATGTGGCACTATCGCCTAGGCCACATGGGTGACAAGGGGCTGAGGGAGTTGAGCAGGAGAGGACTCATCTCTGATCTGGAGAATGGTGCTATAGGGGAGATCTGTGAGGCTTGCCAGATGGGAAAGCAGAGGAGAGTTCAGTCCAACATCAGTACAGCCCGCAGTGCAGCCCCTCTGGAGTTAGTACACACGGATGTGTGGGGACCAGCCTCAGTTTTAGCTAGGAATGGGGCCAGATACTTCATGACCCTGATTGATGATTTCTCAAGGAAACTCTGGATTTACTTCATGAGAGAGAAGTCTGAGGTCTTCACCAAGTTCAAGATCTGAAGAGCTGAGGTGGAGAAGGAGCAGGGGAGGAGCGTGAAGTGTCTGAGGTCAGACAATGACGGGGAGTACACCAGCAGAGAGTTCCAGGATTACTGTGAGGAGTGTGGGATCAGGAGACACTTCTCATTAAGGGGACTCCACAGCAGAATGGGGTGGCCGAGAGGATGAACAGAACACTTCTGGAAAAGGCACGATGCATGAGGCTGCAGGCAGGGCTTCCAAAGGAGTTCTGGGTTGACACAGTTGACGCAGCGAGTTACTTGATCAATCGATTACCTCACACCAGGTTGGATGGCAGGCTTCCAGAGGAGGTGTGGTCTGGAGGATAGTTGGGCTGGGCCATCTATGGGTATTTGGGTGCACGGCCTATGTGCACATTGGAGCTGGTGAGCGGAGCAAGCTAGACGCCAGATCACGCAAGACGGTGTTTCTAGACTATCCGCGAGGAGTTAAGGGATACAGGCTATGGGATCCCTTGAAAAGAAGGTCATCATTAGTTGGGATGTGACTTTTGATGAGGAGTCAGTCCTACAGAGGCGAGCAGGCATGGAGGAGCAATAGGAGCAAGAGGAGGTCCAGCAGGGCACTGTTGGACAGCTTACCTCTTTGATTTAGCCTCTTACAGGTACTACTGGAGGACATGATATTCAGGTGGAGCACCTACCTAAGGTGTCTCCACAGGTGGAGAGGACTCGGACGGATGATCGAGGTAGAGAGGTCCAGCAGGAGCGAGCTGGATCGAAGACTGATATCGGTGTTGCCCTACATAAGCCCAAGAGGACCATCAGGCAACCAGACCAATATGGCTTCGAGGAGATGCTATCATATGCCCTGGTGATAGTGAATGGAGACCCATATACATATCAGGAGGCTATTGAGAGTCAGGACAGAGAGCGGTGGGTCCAGACGATGTCCGAGGAGATGCAGTCTCTCCATCAGAACCAGACATCGCAATTGGTGCAGTTGCCACAGGAGAAGAGGCCCATTGGCTGCAAATGGGTCTACAGTTGCAAGGAAGGGCCTTCAGAGTAGGGAGGTATCAGGTTCAAGGCGAGGTTAGTGGCCAAGGGATACTCCCAGAAGGAAGGCATCGACTTGAGCGAGGTCTTCTCTCCCGTCGTCAGACATACTTCCATTAGAGTGTTGCTGAGCATTATAGCAGCTCAGGATTTAGAGCTGGAGCAGATGGATGTCAAGATGGCGTTCCTCCATGGGCATTTGGAGGAGAGAATTTACATGGAGCAGCCACTCGATTTCAGGGATCCAGGATCAGAGGGAAAGGTTTGTTTGTTGCAGAAGTCACTGTATGGGCTGAAGCAGTCGTCGAGGCAATGGTACAAGCGGTTCGACTCCTATGTGCGCAGCATTGGACTTTCCAGGTGTGAGTTTGATCCCTGTATTTATGTTCAGTCTCTTAAGGATGGTTCTAGGGTGTTCCTACTCTTCTATGTGGATGACATGCTTATAGCATGCAAGAGTAGGAAGGTTGTGCAGGATCTGAAGGCATCCTTATCTCGGGAGTTTGAGATGAAGGATTTGGACCCTGCAAGGAAGATCCTAGGCATGGAGATTTTCAGAGACCGAGCCCAGAGGGTGCTGCATCTATCTCAGGGGGGCTACATACAGAAGGTCTTAGAGAGGTTCAGGATGAAGGGAGCAAAGCCGGCGGAGCTGCCACTTGCCGTCACTTCAAACTCTCGAAGACCATGGCACCACAGACTGAGGTGGAGGCTCAGGAGATAGAGACGGTTCCTTATGCTTCCAGAGTTGGGAGCTTGATGTATGCGATGGTCTGTTATAGGCCAGACATCGCTCATGCAGTGAGTCAGGTTAGCAGGTTCATGGCGCAGCCTGGCAGGGAGCACTGGAGAGCTCTAAAGTGGATATTCAGATACCTGGCGGGATCAGTTGGAGTTGGCATCTGCTACGGACAGTGAGGAGATGCAGTGGGATACTCTGACATGTCCAGGGAGGCTCAGGGGTTGATTGGCGGTTATGTAGATGCAGACTTCGGTGGAGATGTGGATACCCGGAGGTCTACGACAGGCTTCATCTTTAGCCTGTATGGAGGTCCTATTTCTTGGAGATCGAGTCTGTAGCCTATCACGCCCTATCCACTACAGAGGTGGAGTACATCGGGCTGACAGAAGCAACTAAGGAGGCAATTTGGCTGAAGGGTTTGTTGACGGAGATGGGCCTTACTCAGGAGGCCATTAGAGTAAACTGTGACAGCCAGAGTGCACTTCTATTAGCACAGAACTCGGTCTATCATGCAAGACAAAGCACATCGATATTCGATACCATCGGATCAGGGAACTTGTGGAGGATGGTGAGGTGGAGCTGGTAAAGGTACACACCAAGGAGAACCCAGCTGATGCACTTACGAAGGTACTTCAACGGGACAGCTTTCAAAGATGTGTTGAGCTGATTCGGCTGATGGACAGAGTGGAGTTGGTTGAGGCCTTGGGACACCAAGGTAGAGATTGTTGTGATCCAGATGGTATGCCCAAGGCCCAGGGAACCAAGGCTAAGGCCAAGGTCCATCATCCATGAGGGCTTCATGGAGGCTCTAGGGCTAGTTGGGCCCTAGGTTGAAAGGCTGTGGGCCTTTCGGGTTCTTGAGGTCTAAGTTATGTGAGCCTCAAGGGACCAACTCTTTATGGGTCAGGTCTGGGTGCAGGATAGGTAAGATTAGATCGAGTCATGGGTGTACATGGGCTTGGGTTAACCTAATCTCCCATAGAGTTGGTCAAGGGAGTTTTGGGTTTGGGTCACTTGACCCTATGTTTATATATACATGTACTGTATAGGTTTGATCAAGCCAAGGAATACAAGTCTCTCTCTCTCTTCTCCATCTCTCTCCAGCCATTCCCCATGCCCCAGGAGCAAGAAACCCTAGGGTTTCTTGCCGCCAGGTCCCAAAAAGGTAGGAAAGCAAGGGAGGCGCTAGCCCCTCCCCCCTTTGTGCTGCCAGCCATTTCTTCTCTCCTTCTCTTGAAGCCATCCAAACATCAGGTCCAGGACTTGAAATCTCTTGAGAAGAGGTTGGTACAAGTTTCTCTCAGATCTGGAGTTGATCTGAGATCGTTTGAGGTGCGGTGAGATCTCCATCAACAGATCTACAGGAAAGGCTGCAGCAGGACAGATCTGCAAGGTCTATCTCCATCTATCTTCTTCTCTATCTAGAATACCCTAATTCAAGATCTATGAATTGAAAGACTTCGATCCAGGCCTGGTCTGGTTGGGTACCAGATCTTGGATTTTTTAGAGGTGATCTTAGAGGTGTTCTTCATCTGGAACGAAAGGCTGACGAAGAAGACAGCAACCAGGCTGATTTCATCAAGGGCCTTCAATCAAGTCCAGAAGCCTCCAGATTTGTTCGTTGCTGGTTCCACTGCACCCAAGGTCCGTGGGAGGAGCCAGGATCATGCTCCAATAAATCACTTCCAATCTGTGAGTCCTGTCCTCTTGGTAAAATGACCAAGTTACCTTTTACTGGAAAAGGTGAGAGAGCTACTGAGCTCTTGGGCCTAGTACATACTGATGTATGTGGTTCCATGAGCACCAGTGCTAGAGGTGGATATTTCTACTCATAACTTTCACGGATGACCTATCCCGATATGGATATGTCTATCTGATGAAACATAAGTCGGATTCATTTGAAATGTTCAAACGATTTCAAAGTGAAGTAGAAAAACAAACTGGGAAGAGTATTAAAACTCTTTGATCTGATCGAGGAGGAGAATACCTTTCTAGTGAGTTTCTCACATATCTAGGAGAGAATGAGATTCTCTCTCAATGGACTCCTCCAGGAACACCACAGTATAATGGTGTGTCTGAAAGGAGGAATCGGATTCTGTTAGACATGGTCCAATCCATAATGGGTTTGGCTAGCTTGTCGATATCTTTCTGGGGATATGCACTCGAATCGGCCTGTTATCTGTTAAATAGTGTTCCAAGTAAGTCTGTAATTAAGACTCCATATGAGATATGGACGGGACATAAACTAGCACTTTCACACCTTAGGGTCTGGGGGTGCCCGGCCTATGTCAAACGATTAGTCACAGACAAACTTGGACCCAGGTCTGACAAATGCTCATTCATAGGGTACCCCAAAAAGATAAAAGGATATTTTTTCTACCATGCTGATGAACAAAAGGTGTTCATCAATCTTAAGGCAATCTTTTTAGAAAAGGAGTTCCTTGGTGAAGGAACCGTTGCCTCTAAAGTTGAACTTGATGAAGTTCAACAGGTAGAAGGATCGACACCAATAGCTGAACCTGAGTCGGATTTGATTAGATCAGATCTGGAGCTGAATGTACCTGCACCATTAAGGCGATCCGATAGAGTATCGCGTTAGCTGGACAGATACTATGGTTTCTTGATCCGAGACGGTGATCCCATCGAACTTGATGAGAATAATGAGGATCCGATCACCTATATGGATGCAATGTAGAGACCTGATTCTGAGAAATGGCTTGAAGCCATGAAATTCGAAATGGAGTCCATGAAGGTCAACAATGTATGGACATTGGTTGACCCACTTGAAGGGGTTAAACCCATTGGATGTAAATAGGTCTTCAAAAGGAAGAGGGGCGCAGACGGAAAGGTGGAGACCTATAAAGCCCGTCTGGTCGCCAAGGGGTATCGTCAACATTATGGTATTGACTATGACGAGACATTTTCTCCTGTGGCAATGCTCAAATCCATTTGAATAATGCTTGCAATAGCTGCCCATCTGGATTATGAGATCTGACAGATGGATGTAAAGACAGCTTTTCTGAATGGAGAGCTGACAGAAGAGGTGTATACGATACAACCTGAGGGGTTTACATCCACAGATGAGTCCAAGGTGTGCAAGCTTCAGAGATCCATTTATGGATTGAAGCAAGCTTCTCGGAGTTGGAACATGCATTTTGATAAGGTGATCAAAACGTATGGCTTCATTAAGAATGGAGAAGAGCCTTGCATCTATAAATGGGCAAATGGTCCGGTTGTGGTATTGTTTATCTTGTACGTGGTTGTCATCACAGTTCTCCATGAAGGACTTGGGTGAAGCACCCTACATCCTAGGGATGAAGATCTATAGGGATAAATCTAAAAGGATGCTTGGGTTATCGCAGTCCATGTACATAGACACTATGCTGAAGAGGTTTAACATGGAGAATTCCAAGAAGGGCTATCTACCGATAGGCCATGAAATTTCTCTCTCTAAGAAAGATTGTCCGACAACTCCTGAAAAGAGAGAGCGTATGAGTAGAGTCCTATATGCTTCAGCCATAGGATCTATCATGTATGCCATGACATGTACAAGACCAGATGTGGCATACTCACTAGGAGTAGTGAGTAGATACCAATCTGATCCTGGAGAAAATCACTGGAAAGTGGTTAAAGCCATCCTTAAGTATTTAAGAAATACTAAGGACCAATGGTTGGTTTATGGCGAGTCAGATCTGAAAATTGTGGGGTTCACAGACTCTAGCTTTCAATCTGACCATGATGACAGCAGGAGCGTGTCGGTTATATCTTTACTCTGAATGGTGGAGCAATCTACTGAAAGAGTTTCAAGTAGCATACTGTGACGGACTCTGTTTGTGAAGCGGAGTACATCACAGCATCGGATGCCATGAAGGAAGCTGTGTGGCTGAGAAAATTCATCAACGAGCTCAGAGTAGCACCCTCCCTCGATGGTCCGGTCCTGCTCTACTGTGACAGCACTGGTGCCATAACTCAGGTGAAGAAACCCAAAGCACATCAGCAGATGAAGCACATCTTGCGTCGCTTCCACCTGGTCTGGGAGATCGTGGATCGAGGTGACGTCGACCTTCACAAGATCGATGAAAAAAAGAACCTGACCGACCCCATCACTAAAGCCGTGACGATAAAGGAGTTCGACAATCACAAGTCGAAGATGAGTATTAGATACTGTGCCGAGTGGCTTTAGGACAAGTGGGAGTTGTTGGAAAATGTGTCCCAAAAAGCCAATCGTCAAGCTGTTGACGGTTGAGCAACCAAGTATTGTAATTGATTTGTTAATAAATAAAATATATTTGGCATTTTCATCATAAGATTTCATCTTCTAATGAACTCTGTTGTTATGATGAACTCTTTAGGACTATTTAGATTCGATAAAGAGAGGATTTATCGATTAGTCCTTAAAACAGTTCATGACCAAATGATAGGCTGTTAATAAGGATGACAGCTTCTATCGAGCATAGGTCGCTGTAGGCCATATGGGTTGGTTGTCCTCTTAACCAAAGAGTGTGGAGACACTGGTATGGCATACAGGTGAGATGTACTAGTACATCATCATTGAACGTGACCAACTCTAGAGTATTCTGCTGTCGAGAATGTCTATGATGGGATATAGGTATAAGTGTCCCTTAGACCTGAGATCACCTTAGTGACTTGCAAGCAACTCACTGTGCTTTGGTACTGGACTAACTGAATTTCTAATTTAGAGATGGAAGGCTTCTGGGTACAGTCAAGTACTTGCAAAGTCAGAGTGTGATCGAGATGAGATTGACCACTCCAAGAGTTGGAGAAGAATGAGTCGTTGTATTTCAATTTAGCAAAATCTTGGCCAGGATAATCCATCAGATGGATTTGATATTTTGAAATACAATGTGGACAACCTAATCAGAGTTGACAGTTGAACTCTGGGGTGTCCTATGATCATTTTGGTCAAGGAGATGAATTATATGAAAACTATATCCACATGGGTTCTAAGGATGTTGTTCTACACATTCGACCTATCCGGTCGTCGGGTACCATTGCTAGATGGTCACTTCGATTGGTACAAAAATTTATTTCTGTGCTACCGACTTAGGTTCAAACCTATGAGGTCACATGCATTAGAGTTCATGATCCGATCGGATGGTTGATCAACGATTAAGAATCGTTCTAGGGTTAAATGATCAATATGATTGACATTTAACCTAGTGCAAGTGTTGCAGGAGGATCGATTAGCAATTTGATTGCTAATTGGATTAATTTGATTAAGCCAATGGACTGAGATTAAGTTAATTAAATATAATTTAATTAGATTTAGTTTGGACTTGATTGGATCAAGTTCAATTGATTTATTGGATAAGCCAAGTGCAAAGAAAAACTAGTCCTAGTTCAACTAGGACTTGGGTCAATCTAATTTCTAATTTGATTAGAAAATTAAATCAGATTTAAATCTAATTTAATCTGATTAAATTAGTTTTAATTAGGTTAAGACTTATTTTAATTGGATTGATCTAATTTTATTTGATTTGATTTGAGAAACCAAATTAAAACAAGTCATAAGATAGAATCCTAGTAAGACTAGGATTCCACCTTGCACCACATAAGCCTTCCCCACGCCCTCTCTCTCATTCAATGTCAATCTCCTCTTATTTTATGCAACAAAAGCCCTCTCCCAGATCTCTCCCACATTCACAAAAGGTTTCCTCTCTTCTTTCTTACATGGAAGGTGGTTTGGATCAAACCAAAAAGGAATAAGTTTGGATTTCGAATTCTATGAGATAGAGTTTTAGAAATCCAAAACTCTTTCAATTTTGCACCAAATCTATCCAAATTTTTTTTTGAAATTTTTGTAGCTTTTAGGGTATATATTGTTCACCCTTTTCTAGTAATCCATGCATGAAAATAAGGAGGAGGTGCTCAAGAGTTGTGCACCCCTTAACTTGCCATGTTTGGATAAGCCTTGACTAGGTATTTGACCTAGACAAGGACTCTATCATATCTCTCTATATAAAATGAGTTTCATCATGAAATTTTTGAAGAAGATAGAGATTGAGAGTCCTTTGGGCCATCCAAAAATCAAAGAGAAAGACCTTTGGGTCATGGAGATATAATAGACACAAGTTAGGGTGTCTAGAGAGAAAAATGAGAAGAAGAAGAGGGTCTTCTTCTAGGGTTGTTTGTTTTCATATCTTTCCTCCCTCCATCTTGAGTTTTCTGAGAGTGTCTCAGATCTAAAACTCCTCCTCCTACTTTTTATCTTTGGAAGAGTCCAAATCAAGAAGAAGGAGGCACCTGATCAACCATCAAAGAAGGATCAGCGCAGTACTAGCATACTGTGCTGATTTCCTGAAGCAGGACTTCTGATCGAGATTCGTGGGCTCGTGTGGACGACTCCTAGAGGTTGGACACATGTGCGGCTTGTAACATCATCCTCAAGCCCAGATCAGTGAGGTTAGAACATCTAAATTGCTAGGTAATAGATCTGATCTATTTTTAACACATACATTAGATGCAGTATAGAAACATGTTGATATGATCAACATGTAGTTCATGCTATATTTCTATATTTTAATTTTTGATTTAATGCTATGTAACAATAATGTAATAAGATCTTATATCAAGAGATTTTCTAATTTTAAAAAATAAATTTTGATTTATTTTAATCTTCCACTGTATGATCTTGAAAAAATTTCAAGATCTAACCCTGAAACCCTAGATCTGGTTCCTACAATTGGTATCAGAGCCTAGATTCTTTATTACATGATTATTTATACATGCTTAGATTATTTTTTAGATTAGATCTAATTTATAATTTAATTATTAAATCTAAAATTAAAATTTTAGATCAATCACGAACTGCAAGGTGTCCTGCTGTAAGGTTTACCCCTTACAGTGCAAAGGTTGTCCTAGTTTGTGTAGATCTATCTTTAATCATAAATTTGTTAGATATGATCTAAATTAAATTTATGATTTATTAGATCTAAAAAATATTTAAATCTAAAATAAAATCTCTTTGTTAATAATTTTTGTGCAAAAAAATTATTTAAAGTTGAAATTGTTTCAATCACATGAACCTGTTTAGATTAGATCTAAAGTAGTTTCATGTTTATTTCACTTCTATCTTGATTATGAATCAAACATGCAATATGGTTGATAGAATCATATTATAAAATTATTTTACAAATATGAATATGATTTTTTGAAAAGCCAAACCCAACCCTCAGCCCAAAACTTAATTAAGAATTAAGAAGTTGTTTGATTAGGTTCTAGAATTGTGAATTGAAGAACCTAAGACACAAACCATAACACATTGGGTTAATGGTTAGTGGGAATTAGGTCCATTAATTAGGTTAGACCTATGGTTGGATTAAAGATGAACTTAATTAGAGAATTGACTAAATCTAATCAATTGTTGTCTTAGATTAGGTCAAAGATGCTCTAGATCAATTACAATAGTTGTAGTTGGTCAAGTCCATGTCTTTAACGAGAACCAAATGGACTTGACTCTTGGCTAAGCGGTCTAGCATGAACTGTTAGGTTGATCTAATCGAAACTAATTAAACCAGTCAGTGTCTAAGGTAAACTAGACCGGTGGTTTTTAATTGGGAGCCCGCTTACCTGGCCATTTTTTTTGGTGTTTAAGGCAAGCTTTGGCAAACCCTCCGACTGATCGAACTTACCTGACCTCTTGGTGAAATTATATTTTGATCGGATCACTTGACTATTCGAGCTGACTCATGTCAGCTAGGTAAATCAGTGTGACTGATTTAGGTGCTCCTAGACCAGCCCTTTTAATGGTCTCCCTTAAGCTGACTTGGTGAAGCCAGTGGAAGGATCATGATAAGCTGGTTCATCTGACCTCATCCTCTATACTATTTAAATCTTCTAAAATTATTAGGTCCTTAAAATGACAAAGTTATGGAGATAACTGAGTCAGCCTCCCATTAAGGTGTTTGATAATGAGTCCATTAACTCAATAATCATTGCAGACCCAAAGGCCTGTATTGTTGACTAATAGAATTATCACTCATCATATGACGACTTGGAAGGGTCTCTCTAATGGTGGTTAAGTGAGCCAACCAAAGTTGGGCTTAATCATTCATTGGTTAGATACACCAAGTATGATCATGTTAATGGTTGGACCTAACCGGATCCTTACAGTGGAGGCCAAAGCCTACTGATTAGGTTTCTGAGGCAAAATTAAAATTACTAGAAATTATTTAGAGAAACAATTGGTTATGAACCTATCCTTAGATGTACATGGGTTGGCCAACTAAAGTTGGGCTTGTGTGCAGTCTAAGTGGATTCTAGTACCCACTATGGAATTAGGGTAATTCCTCAAATTGGAGGTAGAGGCTACCATTCGAATAAAATAGTGGAGAAACCTTTGATTAAAGTCCAAATCTTTAGGTTTAATAAATTAATTCTAATTAGGTTATGATTTCTTTTGTACAGATATGGCCACTTCCCTATCGCTCCGATCATTATTGGATAATGATAAGTTGGTGGGACCCAACTTCGGTAGCTGGTACCGAAAGTTGAAGATAGTCCTAGAGCATGAACGGATCCTATATGTGATAATATCTGCACCTGAGGAGCCAGCTGTCAATGCACCTGGAACATTCAGAGACACTTACCAGAAGTGGCTCAGTGATCGGACCATGGTGCGCTGTATCATGCTGGCTGCCATGAGCGACGAGTTCAGTCGCAGATTCAAGATGGCTCAGCCAAAGGACATGCTTCAAGTGTTGGAGGATGCCTTGGCACACTCGATGACATGGAGAGGCACAAGACTAGTTGTGCCATCTTCAATGCCAAAATGTGGGATGGTGCCTCTGTCACTGATCTTGTATTGTACATGATCGAGCTGATGGAACGATTGAGCAAGCTCGGCTTTCCTTGCATGAGTAGCTTGGGAAAGATGCAATACTGAACTCACTGCCCAAGTCTTATCTCCCATTCCTCACTCATTATAGAATGACAAAGCCTAAAGTAAACTACCACGGATTACTGGGGTTGCTTCAGAACTTTGAGAAGATCACCAACTCATAAGGAGTCGGTGAACTTAGTGGGAGGTTCATCTTCTGGTTCTCGACCTTTAAGAAAGGAAAGAAGACAAGAAGAAGAAAGTGAAGAAGGTGCAAGTTCAGGTTGGGACATTAGTGCAGAGCCAGACCAAAAGATCAAGCCCGATAAGAGTCTATTCTACTGGCAAGCACCCTAAATTAGATAGTGTGAGATATCTACTTATGGCATGTAGGCTAGGTCATATAAACAAGAACGAATAAACAGGTTGACTCAAGAGGAATCCTCGAAGTCAGTGATTGTGAATCACTTCCAACCTGTGAGTCTGTCTTCTTGGTAAAATGACAAGTCACTTTTTACTGAAAAGGTGAGGAGCTACTGAGCTCTTGGGCCTAGTACATACTGATTGTATGCGGCCCATGAGCACCAGTGGCTAGAGGTAGATATTTCTACTTCATAACTTTCACGGATGACCTATCCCGATATGGATATGTCTATCTGATGAAACATATGTCGGATTCATTTGAAATGTTCAAACGATTCCGAAGTGAAGTAGAAAAAAAACTGGGAAGAGTATTAAACTCTTCGATCTGATCGGGAGGAGAATATCTTTCTAGTGATTTCTCACATATCTAAGAGAGAATGGATTCTCTCCAATGGACTCCTCCAGAATACCACAGCATAATGGTGTGTCTGAAAGGAGGAATCGGACTCTGTTAGACATGGTCTGATCCATGATGGGTTTGCTAGCTTGCGATATCCTTTGGGATATGCACTCGAATCGGCCTGTTATCTGTTAAATAAGGTTCCAAGTAAGTCTGTAATTAAGATCCATATGAGATATGGACGGACGTAAGCTAGCACTTTCACACCTTAGGGTCTGGGGGTGCCCGGCCTATGTCAAACGATTAGTCACAGACAAACTTGGACCTAGGTCTGACAAATGCTCATTCATAGGGTACCCCAAAGAGACAAAAGGATATTTTTT